>NC_053171.1:53256248-53556248 GCF_016835505.1 Polypterus senegalus
TATATATATATACACACACATATATATATATATATATATATATATATATATATATATAACATACATACATACAAACAAAAGAATTAAAGGAACACTTTTTAATCAGAGTATAGCATAAAGTCAATGAAACTTATGGGATATTAATCTGGTCAGTTAAGTAGCAGAGGGGGTTGTTAATCAGTTTCAGCTGCTGTGGTGGAGAAAAGCCAAGCAAAATGACACCTTTTATGAAATGAAATGAAATTAACAACAGATGCACTAGAGGGGCAACAATGAGATGACCCCCAAAACAGGAATGGTTTAACAGGTGGAGGCCACTGACATTTTTCCCTCCTCATCTTTTCTGACTGTTTCTTCACTAGTTTTGCATTTGGCTACAGTCAGTGTCACTACTGGTAGCATGAGGCGATACCTGGACCCTACAGAGGTTGCACAGGTAGTCCAACTTCTCCAGGATGGCACATCAATACGTGTCATTGCCAGAAGGTTTGCTGTGTCTCCCTGCACAGTCTCAAGGGCATGGAGGAGATTCTAGGAGACAAGCAGTTACTCTAGGAGAGCTGGAGAGGGCCATAGAAGGTCCATAACCCATCAGCAGGACCAGTATCTGCTCCTTTGGGCAAGGAGGAACAGGATGAGCACTGCCAGAGCCCTACAAAATGACCTCCAGCAGGCCACTGGTGTGAATGTCTCTGACCAAACAACCAGAAAGACTTCATGAGGGTGACCCAAGGGCCCCATGTCCTCTAATGGGCCCTGAGCTCACTGCCCAGCAGCATGCACCTCGATTGGCATTCGCCATAGAATACCAGAATTGGCAGATGCACCACTGGTGCCCTGTGCTTTTTACAGATGAGAGCAGGTTCACCCTGAGCACGTGACAGAGGTGAAAGGGTCTGGAGAAGCCATGGAGAACATTATGCTGCCTGTAACATCATTCAGCATGAGCAGTTTGGTGGTGGGTTAATGATTGTCTGGGGAGGCATATCCATGGAGGGTCACACAGACCGCTACAGGCTTGACAAAGGCACTTTGGCTGCCATTAGGTATCAGGATGAAATCCTTGGACCCATTGTCAGACCCTATGCTGGTACAGTGGCTCCTGGTGCACGACAATTCCTGGCCTCATGTGGTGAGAGTATGCAGGCAGTTCCTGGAGGATGAAGGAATTGATACCATTGACTGGCCACCACACTTTCCTGACCTAAATCCAATAGAACACCTCTGGGACATTATGTTTTGGTCCATCCAATGCCACCAGGTTGCACCTCAGACTGTCCAGGAGCTCAGTGATGCCCTGGTCCAGATCTGGGAGGAGATCCCCCACAACACCATCTGTCATCTCATTAGAAGCATGCACCGATGTTGTCAGGCATGTATACAAGAACACAGGGGCCATACAAAGTGCTGCGTAAAATTTTGAGTTGCTGCAATTAAATTTTGGCAAAATGGACTAGCCTGCCACATAATTTTTCACTCTGATTTTTGGGCGTCTTTGAATTCAGGGCTCTGTAGGTTGATCATTTTCATTTCCATCAAATGATGTGGCATCCTTTCATTCCTAACACATTACCCAGTCTATATCAGTATAGATATCCGGGAGGATTTCTTTTTCCCATTGAGATCTAATGTGTTTTCAAAGTGTTCCTTTAATTTTTTTGAGCAGTTTATATATATATATATAGATAGAGAGACAGAGAGAGAGATATAGATATTAGATATATACTGTATATATAATGTTTGTGTGTATATGTATGTATGTGTGTGTGTGTATATATATATATATATATATATATATATATATATATATATATATATATACACAACACTCATAACAGTGACAAAACAATTACATTGATGATCATGTTACGTTATTTTCAAGATGTTTCATTTTCTTTTTCATTACATCTTTAACACACTACTTCTCGTTGCAAAGCGGGTATTTTGCTAGTATATATATATATATATATATATATATATATATATATATATATACACACACACATACACATATACACATATATACATACATACATACATACATATATATGTACTGTGTGCCTTTTCTCCAGGACTGGTCTCTATAGACGTATGCTATAGCAGAAACTTTATCTCTGTTCTGCACAAAAACTTCACAATTTTTCTCAGCCATCACTACAAACTACGTAGGTTAAGTAAGATATAAAAGATTTGGATGGAGCATTCCTTAAAAGTTTATCAACTTTGTTCTCCTGAGGGGATACAACTGTCTTTTTTCCTTCTTATCTAACACATGGTAATGACTGCTACAACAAGCAAAGTAACTGTTGTAGACTGTTCATCAAAAATAAAAAAAAAAATCACATAAATATCATTAGGTATAAAAACAGCATAAAGAAAAAAAAAATGCAACCGAGTACAGAAAAATAAAATAGAAGAAAATCGCTTTCGAAGGATGAAATGAAGTAGGTAAAAAGGAAAAGTACTGACTGTTTGAGCCATATCTGCATATTCAGCATTGGGTCTTCTGATTCTTTGCAGGTTTGCTTTCCGCAATGGACCTAGTAGAAGTAAATCCCATGCTGGGCGTATCTCAGGAGGCTGTGGGGTCCACAGCAAGCCTGGCTGTCGACGTCATTGCATCCTCGCTGGGTCAGACCAGAGAAGGCGCACACGTTTCCTTTGACAAACTTCCACCATCCAACACAACTTACGAGGCGGAGGATGAGCAGAAAGTTTGTCTCTAATGAACATCTTCTTGGCTGTACATGTCTGCGCATTCCTCAGCTTTCCAAAAGCACTTTCTTTGACTGTATATGAAAACTGCATGGCCAGTTTCTGAATTATTTTAAGAACTTTGTAAGTTCATTGTACATTTTCAATGAGAAGTTTTCAGTCTATTTTATAATGCTAAAATGTTATCAAACTTATGGAATATTTTGTGTGTCAAGAGGTACAAGGAAAATGGGCCATTTTGAAAAAATCCAAAACCTGATTTTTTTCCTTTGGGTGGGCAGTGTGGTGGTTTAGTACAGAGTGCTTACTCACCGTGTTTCTCTGACAAGATAACAAACTGCCGGTATGATAATCCTTAGAAAAGTGCAAAGAGCTGTTTTATTCTGTACCCGTACGGCACCTACTGATGGTTACTGCATAGAGTTTGAATGACTTTTCTTTCTGCAATCCAATATTTTATTTATGTAGAAATAAATCATGGAACTACTTATGTCATTTTAATCAATGTTTGTACTTTTTGTTGGATTCCATTTTTTATGGCCTCAATTACACAAAGTCTGTCAAATAAAAAAAATAACAGTGTGTTACTTGCACAGGATTTAAGAAAAAGAATTTAAAGGTACACCCAAGGTAAGAGACTTGATAAAGTCAGAAGTGCAGGTCATTTATTACTTCTTACTGCTAGTCCCTCAATCAAGACCCCCACTGATTCTGAGGCATACCATAAGATGCAAGGGCTTGTGGCTCCTAAAATCCTTCAACTCTATATTGTCAACTAGAAGCCAAATGCTTCTCACTGGAATGTCCTTCATCCAGAGTTCTGATCAATCAGACCCTGGGTTTCAGTTCGCAGTTGAGACTTGGTTAAGTGGGCCCGGAAAGGAGTAACAGATCTAACATGAAAACCCTTTCTCCTACTTGTGATTCCGGAAGAACTTGAGGTAAACAACTGCTCCAAGGATGCCCAGCTCCATGATGATGATGAAAGACAACAACAACTTGTTTGTCATAATCCTGAAAGTGACAGAATTAAGAAGATACGTTACCGAATGACAGGTAAATTTGTACCATGCTCATTTTTTTTTTTTTAAATATCGAACTCCAAACAAATCTACAATTCAATTAATGTTACAATTGCCATTCTGGTGTGGCCGGGTTTAACAAGTAATCTTGTGACACTAGCTAGCCCATTGGTCTCATGTTTATACTGAAGTGCAGAAGCGTCATCTAATCGACATTAATTCAACAGAGTGGAACTGCAGCCTGGCAATCCTATGATGTCACTTACGACATGCACATTAATTTCCATGATTCTTGACATGACAATTCCAAACATCTTGCATTTTAAATTCCAACAGACGGCTTACACAACCAACACACTTAACTTGATGAAAAAACATTTATATAAAAATAAAATTATAGGAAAA
Source organism: Polypterus senegalus (assembly GCF_016835505.1). Classification (NCBI taxonomy): domain Eukaryota; kingdom Metazoa; phylum Chordata; class Cladistia; order Polypteriformes; family Polypteridae; genus Polypterus; species Polypterus senegalus. The sequence goes on from NC_053171.1 coordinate 53,260,391, forward strand.
AATAAAAGACTACAGTGAAAGTACTGATCAAACTGAAGCCTACTGACTGTCATACCAAATGGAGCAGCTAATGGTCTGACCGTGGGGTTCTCAAATTCAGGTTCTTGAAAAGGTATACGGCTGTTAATGGAATTTGATTTATTCCTGCTTCAATTTTTCTGCTTTACAGAGGACAGGATAGCAGAATGTTTAATGGACTTGAATTGGATTAGTACTCCAGTCATTCACTTTACTGTATGTTCTTTCTTTTTTGTTTTTCTTTTTAAATTTTCCTTTAAGTTATTTTAGTTTGCCTCTTGCCTCAACAAGTGGTACAGGATTCCAAACAGCAGTGTAACATTTGTGGTGTACCATCTGTTGGAAATTAAAATTTTAATGCTGAACATGCATGTAAAATTTCAAATGGATAGAAACCATCTTATATACAGTAGGTCTTAAAGGACAAGATATGTTAAAAATGGTAACATTCTCAGCATGTTTTCCCATACTTGGAATAAAGATTTGTCTCAAGTGATCAAGACCCTAACAAATACAGGTCTGTGCCTTGTGGCTTACAAAATACCGTAGGGTGGTGTGATAGTTTTGTTGGTGTTTTTTTAATATTTATTTAGTGTAAAACGTGGATTACATATTTCAGCCCTACACCCACCTATTGTTAAAGCATGAGTAGAACTTGCTAATTTTGTCATTTTAAGTCTTAAAACTGCTGCTTGAGATTTCTTTTTTCCTCTTCTACATTCAGACTCTTAGCGCATCCATTTTTAGAATACAACATTTTAAATGCCGGATGCAAACCCACCCTTGAGGGGCTTACCAGTCTTTCACAGTGTGTGTTTTCCTAACCCCCAACTAAGTTGCAGACGTGTAATACAGAATTCTTTAAATATGTGGATGGAAAATTAAAACAAAGAGAAGATACAAGCTGCAGTTTGATGGTGTTTTGGCAGTGATTTGAATTAACCCTCCAGTAGCTGTGAGCCACAGGGCCATGGCCTTGCAGTTTAGTAACGATTTCCATGTGAACACAACTCTTGGCTAGCTCATCAAAATGAGGGGTGAAAAAAAAAAAAGTAAAACGGCACGGAAGAGGGTGTACTTTTGGAAAGCAAAGTGCGTATTTAAGTTCAGGTTATATTGAAATGTTGTGTGTAAAGGAAGACTTCGCTAAAAGAAAAAACCTCATTTGAGAAAGAGAAAACCACTTGAAAGTGTATTACCTTCTGGACATCGATCGGAGAATCTTACGACTTCTGCTAAGATTTTCGCCAGTATTGACCAGCTGAAAGGGGGAAAAAAATTAAAAAACACTCGGTAGACAGAATCAGGTAGAATTCAAATTTGACAATTTATTCAACCATTTTGTGTTGTACTTTCCTTTGATATTTAGAATTCTGCAATGTACTTTGCTTTTGTGCAATTGTCAAATAGGTCCCGTGTAATTTAACGATCTGTAATCCATTCCTTTGTCAGGTAGCACTTCAGATCATTCAGTCTGACACTAAAATAATAAGCTGCCTCCCTAGGGGGTGCTTGGCTGCTGCTGTTCTAAGTGATTGTGTGCAAAACGCACCACATGCATACTCTCCTCTTCATCATCATTAGTAAACCCCTTCTTTCTGGTTGCCCCGTAACCATTCTTCCCTTTCTGAATGAGTCCCCATCAGCAGCCACCCTTCTTACTGTGTTTAAGGGGGATGTTGCTGCAAGAGGGAGTCCCCTTAGGCATCTCTGCCACTCCCTATGATATTGAATTGCCTTTTTTCGTCTTGGCTTCTTTTTTATTTCCACACTCTTTAACTTAAGCTGCCTACACCTACCCTCACTGTTTAAAACAGAAAAGACAAAAATGGCACCACGTCTGCCTCTGAAACCTTGAGAAGGACACCCCACTCTTGCACAGAACATGCAGTAATGAGATGGACAAGTATGTCCTTCACACAGAAAGTTGTTATAGATAATAAGCGTACATTAAAAATGTCTCGACATGTCAGTGTTTAGACGTCTTAATGTGTTTATCAGTAAAGAGTTGTATATGCAAGTGACACTCACCCGGTCCTTCGTACGGTACAGCTGCTCTTTCTGTTCTCCCAGCTCCTCGATGATGTCCGTTCCAACCTGGTCAGTTTCGGCTGCTATTCTGTGCGAGCGTTCAATACTCTCTGTGGCCCTGTTTAAGGAGTCTGTGCCTTGGAGGAGTAAGGCTCTTTGCGACTGTAACTCTGTCTAAAAAAAGAAAACAAAAAGCAGTAGCAGAAATCCACAATCTCAATGTGTGTCTGGCATTTCAGCTTGCAGCCCCCTCTAGTGGTGACAAGTGAATCTTTAGTGCAGGGGTCCTCAGTCACAGTCCTGGAGGGCCGCAGTGGCTACAGGTTTTCATTCCAGCCAGTGTCCTAATTAGAACTCGGTCCTTGCTGATAATGAATCTTGGTGTTTAACTCAATGCCTTGTTAGTGCTTTCATTCATCAAATACAAAGTTTAGTTACTTTGTAGATCAGAGGTCCTCAATTACAGTCTTGGATGTCTTCTATGGCTGCAGGTTTTCACTTTAACCAATTTCTTAATTAGAATTCTTTTATTTACTTCTAAATCAATATGTTTTTTGGGCTTAGTTTTAGTTTACCATTCAGAACCCTTAAGTGCCCGTTTTAGTTTTTAGAAGCTGCATTTAAGTTTTAATTGTTGCCTGTTTTCTGAATCAGACATTAGTTAATAATGAGATGCAGACAACCAATAAACCAGCAGTTCTCCAGCTAGCGTGCTTACCATCAAGAATGTGTGATAAAAAATGTTTACAAATGAATGAGTGGGGAATTGGAAGGACCATTAAGTTTAAATCTATTCTGGTCCACAAAACACGTGCCTAATGTTCTCACAGAAGGAAACTCTACAGTGCAATTCAAAATTGCTCTTGGATGATTGCAATCATTAACAAGCTGAATAGTTCAATACCAAGTTTCATTATCAGCATGGACTGTCTTCTAATTAGGAAACTAGTTGGAATAAAAAGCTGCAGCCACTGTGGCCCTCCAAGACTGTGATTCAGGACCCTCTGCTTTAGTGAGTTGGGCTTCTGTAAAATGGAGTGAATTACTCAAGTTCTGTACATCTGCAGAAAGAAAAAAAATAAGAAAATCTGATTCCTGCAGAAGGGTGCGTGGCTGGCTATGTAGCAGTCATCAGACCGGCTCAAACTTTGCATCACAAACCTTTTTTTTTTCTTCAGTGTGGAAATATCCTTTACCTATTTTTTTTCTGTAAAATTGTATGTAATTGTTGGTGAGAGGAGATCTTTCACAGTTTACTTTGTGATGGACGGCCGGCATTTCAATCTGGCCAGGACGTCCCTCAACAGAAAGGAGGAGGAACAGCAGCCTTTTCAGGGCACTACATCCCCCGGGACGCTAGATGGCAGCTCCCCTGGACAGAAATGGTTCCTCGGATTCCCTCGGGGTATCATGGGACATAGAGTCCGGTTGGGTACCGTGTGTACTGCCAGGGGGAGCTCACAAGGAACCTGGGGACTCCTACTGTCATTACAACCTGGAAGTACTTCGGAGGCACAAGGAGGGAAGCCTGCAGTACTTCCAGGCAACTTAAGGAAGTAGGAGGTGGCATTTGGCCCGGAGAAGGAACACTTCCGGGTCAAGGACTATTTAAAGGACTGGTTGAGACCCAGCAAGCTGAGCCGGAGTTGGGAGGATGTGTAACAGAGCTGCTGGGAGTGGAGGATTGTGTTTATTGTATTATTGATTATTGATTGGAGAATTGTAGAGTGTTTGGTGCTTTGTGCACTTTATTTAAGAAAATTAATAAAGAAATTATTCTTGGTGCTTTTAAACGTGTGTCCAGGACGTCTGTCTGGTGGGTTTAACGGAGCAACAGCGCCTCTAGCATCCACAACTTACAACAATGGGATACCTGGGGCAGCTTTAGTCTATTAACAGTGATTTTATAAAACTATCTTTACAATGAAAAGGATAGCCATTCAGTGCATCACACGACGGGTCTTTCCAAAAGGTCAGCCTTAAGTTTCAACGCTCTCAATCGCTTCTCAAGGCCACGCAAGGCCTGCTCATGGTGGTGGAGCAGCTTTCTGTTTAGTTCCTCAGTTATTGTTTTCCTGCCTTCCTCGGCATTGGCTTACTGAACTTAGTTGTATCCATTTTCAGCGGGCCTGTGTACTGATTAGTAAGATGACTTCACTATTTCCTTTTTCTCGGTTGGAAGCTGCCATGGCAAACAAAAAAACTCTGCAAAAAAGAATTTGAAAATGTTGCAGAAAGGAAAGGGAGGAGAAACTAATGTCAGAAAAGGAAAGGCTGATGAGGTAAAGGAAATAAAAAGAGGGGCAGCTCATCTGTGCTGGCAATGAGGGGGATGTTAATTGACAGCCAGAGGTGCGCCGCTGGAGGGGCCTGGAGGAAGGCTCTGGGCGGTGAGTCCATCCAGCATGGCGTCAGAGCAGTGCTAAAAATGAGACGGGTGTCTAGCAGTGCCTTTCTTGTGACACTTACTCTGGTGAATTTAATGGCGGCCAAAAAACATAAGCAACAGTAGTGAAAACAGTAAATAATGCAGTTAGAATGCCTACAAGTGAAATGACAAAAAAATAGCAAAACTTAAAGACAGCAGACTCCAAATAACCAGTTTAACACAACCAAACTGTGGCTTTAGAAATCTAGCAGGTCGATGGACCAGACGGAAGAAGGCCACATTCAGAGCAAGTGTACCCTGTCCTCAGAAACATTAGAAACAGTACTGTCGAGATCAGGGGCTTCTTACTCACTTGGTGTCCCACTCTGATAAGTCGAGTCCTGGGGTGGTTTACTGAATCCATTCACTTGGTGATTTTAATGTGTGTGTGTTTTGGTGCACTTCTCCAGTGGCTTAGCTGTCCCAGACAAGGAGACTGCATGCAAGTGCCTTTGATCGCCCGTGTGCAGTTAGTTACAGGGGCAGCGGGGAGGCGCAATGAACTACATTCTGCAGGGGGTGGCCACAATATAAGAGAGGGGGAGCAAATGAGAACAGAAGAGTAATCGCTCATGTCAGAAGACAGAGCATTGGGAGAGCAGGGCCGATGGCAGGGGTAGAGGGTCCGGAGTGTAGCTAGGTTTAAATCTACTGATTTTAGGAAAGAGATCTACCACAGAAGGGGGATGCACAGTATAGAAGCACTTGTGTGGTGGGCTGCAGGGTACCAAGTGAGGTAGCAGTTCAGGAGCTGCAGTTAACGATGGTGGGGGTAGTTTGGGTCTGCAGGTTACAGGCAGAGGGATTCAGGATCTGGACTGATGTTCTCACAAGAGAATAGTAATGGAATATCTGAATAAGATTATTTGAATTTTAAAAGTATTTATTTATGTCTTTTTCTTGTGAACCCTAAGTAAGCTTGTGATTCTTATGAACACGTCTTGTTTTAATTATTAGTGAAGCGCTGATGTACTTTATCACTTCACTTGAATTAATTCTGCTATACGTCAGCAAAGTAAGTCTTGTCTGTCGCCTCACTTGCCCTGGTCCATTTCAGACATGACAATCAGATGTCCCAAATCAGGAGTAGTTTGTGTTGGTCCTTTATTCCCTTAAAAAGCCAATCCATTTTCGCTCATGTCAATGTACGGCTACACTTCTTACGCCACCTCACAGAACAGAGCAGAGCAGAACTCCATCTGAGCCAGCGGTTTGCACTTAACACAATCAGTTAAGGCAGCCATCTTTACCACTTTTGAGGCTACTATTGAATAGATGTTACAGGTAAATGTTGAAATACTGAATTGCCGTGTATACTCGTGTTTAAGTTCTCCCGCGGATAAGCTGGGACTTGATTTTACCGTATAATTTCCAGTATTTTATAATGTCGGTCGTATAAGTCGAATGCAGAAAATTCATGCTATTTGTCCAAGAGATTACGATATGCCAACACCCACTTGAGAGAGTAACCACAGAGCACGTGGCCTTTTTTTTTATGGATTGTGCCTACATGACAACACAGTAATACCCGAACTATTCCGAAGCGACGTTTGCACGGTTTTGTGTATCTCACACCCTCATACACCTTTATTGTAAGAACTTCACTTATCTACGATGGAGCGTTCGATCAAAAGAAAATATAAAGCTGGTTTTAAATTAAACGCCATTGAAGTAGTAAAAGAAATTGGTAACTGCGCTGCTCCTACAAAATTTGATGCGTCTTGAGAAACCGATGAGAGACTGGAGGAGGCAAGAAGATGTAAAAAAAAAAAATAAATAAATTAAGTGTTGCATTTTTGAATGGGCGTATAAGTCGGGGTCTGATTTTATGATTGAGTTTTTGGATTTCAAGACCCGACTTGTACATAAGTATATACAGTAGGTTTGGAGAAATGGGTGCATATTATTCTTGGACATGCGTGGCTGCTGGAAGATGTAGTCATGGAGTATTACTGCCACCTAGTGGATTCAAATTATATGTTTCAGTCTAATGTTTATGAGATCCTTATTGTGTGTACAAACTACAGTGAAATTCCTACTTGCATGTGCGTGCGAGTGTCAAATCAGGTTACGCGTGTCTGTGACGTGTCAAACTGTGGCCTGCAAATTCTCTTACCCTCAGTACTGCTGGGGCAGCCTCCGGACTCTGACCTGGCTTGACAAATGAATGAAGGAGTGCTTTTTTTGTCAGTGTGGTTCACTTACTCTCTGCTCGTTCTCCACAGTGTAAACGCCATGCTTGATCTCGCCTCGTACTCCGGTGCTGACCTCCACGCTCCTGATATCCCGCTGCAGTTTGCCCAAGTCTCTCCGGTACATGCGCATTTTAGACATCATGGGGTTGCGGAAGGAAGAAGGGGCCGTCCGTAACTCCTGCTCCATGCCGTCAACCTGAGACAAACAAAACCATGGTCATTCAAGGCAGACACCATTTGTTATCCTCTCTTTAGGATTTACTAGTTCATACCTTCAATTATGAATTCATCACTTATCTACTGCTGTGCATCTCATTATTCTTTGCAGGACTGTGAGCCAAGCTACATTGACGAGGGCCCAAATTTTAACAGAAAGTGAAGTTTGCAAGATGGTGACCAAGGTAAGTGCAGCATTACACAGATGAACAAATCAAAAACTCGGCACCTGTAGTTTTCAAATTCAGTCCCGGAGGACATCATTTTGTTACAACCAGTTTCAGAATCACAGTGTCTTTCTTCATTTTAATTGATCTCGTGGTGTTGTTATCTGGCCTACAAACAGTTGTAAGAAATCCATAAATATTGATGTTCTTTGCATAATGTTAAATGCTTGCTGTAAGGATGCTAGGGGTCACTGTCACCTCTTTAAACCCAACAAACAGACACAGGTTAAAACCACTCTTAAGTATTTTAATTCTTCTTTTAAGCAGTGCCTCCAAAGCACCCCAGCCACAATAAACAGGCAATTGAATACACAATAATACTATCAAGTATTCTCTCCTCCACACCTCCCAGCAAACTCTGTCCTACACCTCCCAGCTCTGGCTCCCTTGCTGGGTCTCCAGCTGTCCTTTAAATAGTCCTTGACCCGGAAGTGCTTCTGTCCTTCTGCCCACGTGACTTGCTAGTACTTCTGGGTCAGATGGAGAATTGGCTTTTTCTTCAGCCCGGAAGTACTTTGGGGCTCCCGTCCTCTTGACTCGCGAGTACTTCCGAGCTGTGGATGAGGTATGGCTCCTCCGGTCCTCTCACAGTTCCTCCTGCCGGCACCCATGGTACCCAACAGGGTTGAAATACCTAACTCCAATTCCCAGGATGCCCTGCAGGAATCCAGGGCAACGTTACACTCCAGGGGAGCTGCCATCTAGCGTTTTGGGGGAGGCAGTGTCCTGGAAAAGCTGCCTTCCCCCATCCTTTCATCTCAGAGGTGTCCCAGCTGGGATGAGCTGCCAGCCATCCGCACCATTACATTTCTTTGGCTGTTTTCTTTTTAAAATTTTTACATTTCAGGAGTCACTATTTAACCTTTGTTGTAGATGTTAAGAGTTGTATTTAAATGCTGATGATTAGCAATGGGCAGTACAGACACGGGTGCAAACAACTCTGAGTGCTAAAGGGAAGCAAAGACTTGATTGTTCATTAAGAACCAATTCTTACAAATGAGCTGACAAGTGAATGTGGCACTGATATCATCACTGCCCATCAACATTCAGTGTTTTCAAAGAAGAGAGGAAAAAAAAAAGTACTTAAAACGCTGCCAAAAATGGCCAAAGGTTTTTGGACGAATGACCATTACAGCTCTATGAGCTTGTTGGACATCCTATTCTAAAACCAATGACATTAATTTGGATTTGGTCCCCACTCTTCCATTTCCACAAGATTTTGGAGTGTGTTTGTGGGAATTTGGGCCCATTCAGCCAAAAGAGCATTTGTGCAGTCAGATTCTAATGTTGGCTCAGAACTGGTGATCCATTTCATCCCAAAGATGTCAGGTAGGGTTGATATTAAGGATCGGTGTAGACCACTCGAGTTCCTCCATGTCTTTATGGATGTGGCTTTGTGCACAGGGGGCACACTCATAATGGAACACAAAAGGGCCTTCACAGACTGAGGTGCATAAATGTCAGCTTCACTAAAACCAAGGGTCCTAGCCCAAACCCTGCCATAACCCATCCTTCACGAACTTTAGAGTTGGCACCATGCAGTATACCACGAAGGTAGTGTTCTCCTGGAATCTGCCAAACCAGATTCATCCATCAGACTTCCAGATAGCAAAGTGTGACCCACTGCTCCAGAGTCCATTGGAGGTCACCGTGGTTTATACCACTCCAGCTGGCACATAATGACCTTCGGCTGGGCCACGGAAACCCATTTCATGCACAGTTCATGAGCTGATGTTGCTTCCATAAGCACTTCAGGAATGTTCACAGTGATGCGACCTAAACATGGCCTATCCTCTGTGATTCAGCATCTGGCGGTTTGTGTGGTGGTTGTCTTTGCAAAAGCTAATCTAATGGGAAACTGTTAACATTTTAATACGAATGGCATATCAAGATCTCCTTTGTTGTCTAATGTTATCCCCTGAAGATGTACTACATTACCTTTCCTGGATACATCCTTCTTAATACAGTAAATCAGCCGGTGGAAGACCAGACAGTGTTAATGGTTGTAAATATTCTACGGGATATTGTAAGTTGATGTTTTCATCTTCTGCACGATCACCACCAACTGTTTCAGCACAGTTTATTGATATGCATTTAACCAATTTGCCGTGCAACCGATCATTTTTGGTGTTAATTCATTTGACTTCATCATTTCTCAGTGCTAGGATTGCCCATGTACTCATTTCTTCTGTTGATAAGCCTTCATCATAAAATTCTTCAATAAGATTTGGACATAATAAGTCTTCTTTAATTGGGAACTTAAAGTGAGGAAAACGTGAAAAATTATAAGAACTGAAGGAGCAAGAACTGTGCCTGTCAAAAGCATTCACACCAATGAAAGGTGAGAGGACTGTGTGTGTAGTTGAATATGGTTGAGAGGAGGGCGGGACTTGAAAAAATCTCATGGCCAAAGTCTTGCCTCGTCTCAGGATATTTTTTTTATATAATAGAGAGACATACTGGTCTTGTGAGTTGGGCTGCTTGAGGACTACAACTAGGCCAGGACACACTTAACATTGGGCAGCATTCAGCCGTGTTTAATAAAGTCTCAGTGGACACTTTGTTTGTCAACCTTTTGGTTTGGTTTAGGTTTATTTGTCATATATAGGTTAACACAGGGTCATCATACAATGAAATGTGTATGACGAGAAAAACAAGTCACTCAGCCTAACTTTTTGCTGAGATGATTCGGAGCTCTCGTCGGTACAGCCATCTTACAGCGCAGCCAGGTGTTTGACTGCCTTACATATACAATTTAAAGTTTGTTTTGTATTTTGCTAAATGTTTGCGTGTTAAGTGTAGAAACAACCAGAAAAGTGAACTCAAATCACAGTCAGTTGCCACTTACCATCTCCACCGCTTCGTCTGCTTTCTCATCAAACTCTCGAATCAGCCTCTTCCTTTCCTCTGTAAGAAATGAAATCAGCACAGAATTTAGTGATTGGCACACTTGACACACAAATCCACACCCAAATACGTCCATCCACTGTTTCCATTGTAGGATCTGCTGCTTGATTTCATTATGAAAATTGTGGATATTGTCTACGCTTAGTTGACATTGCTTTTGTCTGCCGTGTCTCTCTGATGAGTACTGAAGGAGCACTGAATGATGGGATCAAACAGTCATAACCGTGACAGGACCATTCAGGCTATAACTTCATACTGCTGTCTTTTGTCTCAGAATTGGACCAGAGCAGTGGCTAAACAATCTGCTTAGCTTCTCCATTTTGTATACAGGGCATCAGCCTTCGTTCTTGTTTTAAATTAGCTGTAACTGTTTTGTATCTCTAACAGAGTCATCTTGAATCTATGTTTATTCAAGTACAACTTGAATAAACATAGACTGCTGTTCTCAACTGTGGATTTGTGAATCACCTCCACACTACGAGAGAGTGCACCAATGGCTTGGATGGACTGCCTGTGTAATGCAGGGTCACCCACTCTTCAGGCCAAGTTCACCTCTCTGACTGCACAATGAATGCCTGCATATCGCTTCAGAGCTCTTTGTGCAGCACTCAGGCCAAAAATAACAAGTAGAGTTTTCAGGTTTGTCAGATCAGGTTGTTTTGGAGATGCACACCTCTGGGGCTCCATCTGAACAGCCAATTGGATGGCACTTTATCATCACCTGGTGTACTGGAGGGTCGCCGTTATTCCAGTCAGGTAATGCTGCAGATGTCGGTGGTTGTCAGTACTCTCTTCTATGCTCTGGTGTGCCGGGGGGTTATCTTCAAGAAGAAGGATGCTGATTGTATTGATATACTGATCAGGCGAGCAAGATTTGTGGTTGGAATGGAAATGGACTCTCTGGTGACAGTTGCAGAGAGGAGGACACTATGCAGGCTGCTATCCATGATAGACAGGGAACATCACCCACTATACACCCCCACAATTATGCAGAGTTTGTTTAGAAGTATGCTGCTATCACAGAACTGCAATGTAAACAGATACAAGAGATCCTTTGTCCCCAGAGCCATTAGACTGTACAACAGGGGCCGGAGGTGGTGAAGCTCTGAACCTGATACTCCTCTGCTCATAAGCTATATGAGATGTACTAGCTATACACTACATACATCTGAGATCTCATGGCTTGGCCATTACTAGATAACCCTTGTTTTGTTCATTACTACGCTATCAGCATAAGCCTAGTCACTTTATTTTATTTTACTTTGACATTAAGTCACTTTAGTAGTAATATTATTTGCACAATTCTCACAGCACTGACATGTACCATCTAGGTACTGTGATTGTATTATTTGTACAGTATTTGTTACTTGTATAGCAAGTGTACTTAAACATTTGTATTTAACTTTTTATAACTAATTCTTGGCTACTGGTACTTCAAAGTATTTATCCATCTTCCCAAAACTCTAATCTTAATCATAGTGGAACAGGGCGTACCGCATAGCATCACTGACGTATCATTGAAAGCGACAACCGCATCAACGGAGCGGACCTCTACGGGTCAACAGCTCGAATCTGTATCTTGGGACTCGCAGGGCTGCCAGGTACCGGAAATATTTCCAGCCCAATAACAGCTGAAAATTCGCCTAACGGTGCTGCTGATGACCTGGGGACTGTTTTGTCGAAATCCAAGTCGCTAATATATCACCCCTGGAGTTTTATTCTCTATCTTAGTATTTGGTGTTCCCTAACTTTACTAATAAAAAAAACACCGCCGAATTAAACATTTAACAAAAACCGTACATTTCTGACGATCGTTTAAAAACTTCGTTTAGCGCTCTACCGTAAAAGTAAAGAGGAACTGAGAGTGCGACCAGAATGTGTGTCAACCCGAACTGTTTTTAGCTTTGGACCCAGTGTTACACAAATATCGGTTCTTGTATATATCGGAATTAAGTAAAGGGCAAATTTAATCTGTCTAAAAAGAAAGAAAGTTGCAAATCCTGAAGATTTTACTTATATGGCAATTTCAAAACTAATGCGGGTCGAACATTTCTTTAAATTAATAAACAGAGAATAAACCCTGATGCTTTCGTAATTGCACTTCCTTATGCCGTAGGTGCTAATCCTTTTACAATATGTTATTGCAGATGATTTGGGCAGATTAGATCAGCGGCGCACACGCCAAATGCGCCGGTGAATCCTGAGCCGCACGTACGGGCATCGGTGACACCGGAGCCGCGGTTTGGGGCGATTAACACTCACCTCCGTGACAGCGCGACGTGCGCTCCGGCAGTGATTTGAGCTCCTCGTACAAGCATGTGTACATTTCGTGCATTCTCTCAAACTCTTCCGATGACATCTTTATGGAAACGCCGATACTCCAACTCCGGCTTGGATTACCTCAGGTTATTTTATGAACGTTGACCTGTTTACTGCGCCAGTCCTTACATCCGAGTGAATCAAGGTAGTGTCCTTTTATTCCGTCTTTAATTCCAGTAAAAACAGACTTGGCGGAATAATCAGATTTAGATCAGGTTGCACTCCGAATTGAAATTCAAGTAGAAGTAGTTCAATATTGCACAGGCATTATATTAAGTGTGAGGCAGAGCGAGGACTGGCTAGGTTTGCGCCGCGGTGCACGATGGGAACTGAAGTCCTAGCGACGCAGCATACAAGAGAAAGACGGGCCAAGCCACAGCGGAGGCGACATGACAGCCGATTGTGACTTGCGGGAGACACAGTGACGCAGTAGTTGGTGCTACTGTTGTACAACTACCACTTCAAACCTGGATTTGCATGTACTTTCTGTGCTCAGGTATTTGAAATATAAAATTAAATGTAATCCAACCTGATAACTATCTTGAATGCAACACATTTTCAAATGGGCTATTTAATAGTTACTACGGTTTTATTGCACCTTATAGGCACAGCCGTCAGCAGTGTGCCTGTCTGCAAAGAGAGAGGTTTACTTACTCGTGACTCTTCCTATTAAGTCAGTAAACAGATTGGGAGAGCATGGGGGGTCATGAGGTCGCTTGAAAGGGTGGTGGGGCGCTCCTGATATCTTCTGTTATTGGACGAAGGCCCAAGTCTTTAGATTCCTTGTGCTCCTGTTTTGCTACTTGGTTGTGAGACATGGACGCTATACAGTGACCTGAGATGAAGACTGGACTCCTCTGGTATTTATTATGTCTCTTTGGAGAATCCATGAGTGCCGCTGGTTTGACTTTGTGTTGCTCACAGAGTCCTGAAAGAGGCACATTACCTGCATTGTGAGGGAACATTAGTTACAACACTATGGCCATGTGGCGTAATTCCCCAAGGGTGATCCGGCTTGTAGGACCCTCATTGTTAAAGACCCGAGTTGCTGGACCAGGCCAGGGGTTCGCCCATGGAACACCTGGCTGCAGCAGATAGACAGTCATTTCCAAAGGGTGGGACTGGACTGTGTGCCTGCCTGATGCCAACCAGGACCCTGAGGTGTTTTGTCGTGTGATGGGTGCGGCAATATGCTGTACCAGTACAAGCTCCCCAACCTGACCTGACCAGATAATTAAAACCAAATGAGCGATTGCTTTTCACTACAGCATGCAACCTTTGTGTCAGTTTAGAATTTGACTTTTAACTCCTGTCTATAGGTCGCATGTCATAGCTAAAAGAAGAGCAGATGTATTGTATTGCGCTTAGCGGTAGCTCTGCTGGGTCCTATCTCATGTCAGGTTGTATAGAAATGAAAGAGCTGATGTCATTTCAAAAAAGCACTTAAAATATTGAAGATGGGTATGGCAGTTGACTTGAGTAAAGAAGAGGTCAAATTCATAATTAAGAAGGTAGGAACTAGAAAATGACAGGATAAGTACACTTGGAAGGTGGCATTATAGGCTCTGTAAGTCTATTCAGGTTAGACACTTTACAAGAAGATCCAGAAAGCAAGAAGTGTGGATGGCACGACTCAGGTTTGGCCACACTGGTTTAATTTCTACAGTGAAAATAATTGGGAAACATGTGGATGGTGTCAGCGACCAGTGTATGGCTCCAGAGACAGCAGAATATATGTGATAGTGGAACATGTTAAGTAGGATGTTTAGGAAAATAAACCAGGAACACCAGGATCCAGGAGATGTTAATATTAGAGATATTCCAGAAGCAGAAAAGGGAAATCCTGTATAGCAATAGTTCAGTACAGTATATAATTAGCATGGTTTTTGATGGAAGAATCAAGATGTTTCCACCTGCAGAGCCACACCACCATCCATTATTGTCTACACCAGTAGTTCTAGGTCAGCAGTTTCAGGACAGAAGTTGCGTCACCACATGTCTACAGTACGTGATAATAATTAACCCCTAAGCATAAGTTACCCCTAATCTTAACCGTTTATACTTAATGCAAATTACACTAACCCCTATGCTTACCAACCATTCTAAAACTGCTGGTCTAGAATTGCTGGCCAAGATCTGTTGCTGTGGGGTTACGTATTATTGGAAGAATCTGATACTGTCTGGTCAGCTTCAAAGTCCTATGCAGTAGGGGAAATTTGCCATTAAATTGAAGAATTACAATCTATGATTGTTTGGAGTGAAGTTCAGTTTACTGTTCCATTGTCCGTGCCTGCTTGATCCGTACATGTGCACTATGTCTGCTACACTCGCGGATTGGACCGGAAGCATGAATCGAGTAGTGAACATAGACATATATAGATAGACGCCGCATTCATTGTGTTGCCCAGTCGACATGATAAGTCAGCACATATGCCATATTGCGAGTGGCAAAAGTGCCATTTAAACTAATACAGGTAGATGTCAAAACTGGGTTTTCTAATGAAAAAACAATAACGTTTAAAATGGTATTGTTTACATACAAGAGATTTTGGCAAATCTTTTAAATGCAATCAATTATTTATATCCATTTATACACTAATAATGGCAATTATTAAATAATAATAATAATTATTATTATTATTCAATAATTCCTCCCATATAGGTAACATTTCTCGGACTGCCTTCTTCCATCTCCAAAACATTTCTAGACTTCGTCCTGTTCTTAAACAACACAGTACTGAAGTATCGGTTAATGCCTGAGTCACCTCACGTATAGATTATTGTAATGCTATTCTATCTGGAATCCCACAGAAACGTATCCATTGCTTACAACATCTTCAAAATTCTGCTGCCAGGATAATAACCTGTTGTTCTAAATCCACTGAACATATTACACCTACTCTCTTTCAACTTCACTGGCTCCCTGTTAACTACAGAATACAATACAAAATACCGCTCTTAACATTTAAAGCTCTCCACATCCTCACTGATCTCCTCCAGACTTGCACTCTTCTCACTCACTCAGATCCTCATCTGCAGCTCGACTTTCTGTACCACACGTCAGACTCAGTGCTCTGGGAGCTCGAGCGTCTCTCCTAGTGCTCCTCAACTCGGGAATTCTCTTCCCTCTCATATTCGTCAGCTCAATTCAATAACACATTTTAAAACTGCCCTCAAAACTTATCTTTTCAAACTGGCATACCAATTGTGAATTTTGCACTGTTATTGCCAGTTATCTTTGTTTGTTTGCTAATTATTGATATTGATTTATCATTCGCTTGTTTTAATTTTACTAATGTTGTTTAATTTTATTGTAACCTTGTGACCTTCAGTGCTAAGAAACGTGCCTATTAAATAAAATGTATTATTATTATTATTAATTATTGAGACAAAAACTTGACCAATGTCTGAAAATCAAAATAGTAAGACTGCAACTGGCAGTCTGGTCTTTCTTTTAACAGTGAAATGATACACTCAATGACAAAAATAGACATTTTATTGTATACAGATTGGCTAATAATTTCTGAAAACATTTCACTCATTCCTCTCTCAATCTCTCTCTCACACACACGCACACACACACAATGTGGTTACTTAAATATATACAGGATAGGATCTAAAATCCTTGAAACAGAACTGTCTTACATAGCTTTTGTTGCCACTTTGTAATTTGGGAGTATTCAGTCTGGCAATATGGTGCAGCCTTAGTTTATGGAAGACAGACACAACTAAAGACATGAGCATAAAATGATGGTTGTCAATTTCAAACTGTGTTTCCTCAATGTGCTTCTTGAGAAAAAACACATCGTCTGAAACCAATCTCAGCCCGAACAAACTGATTGATCAAAGATACACTGACAGCTTGTCCTAATATCGACTGTCGGATAATATGCTCAGCTACTTTGACCACCTTGACTGTACCCTCAGAAGGAATCATCAAACCTCCTTTGTTTTTTAATGTGAGCAAGTGGTAGCTTTGATCATATGATGCTGGTAGAGCATCTGTTACCAAACTAGCACGGCACACATCACAAAATCCCGTCTAAGGGCTACCTCCCACTGGTGGATTTCTTTGGGAAACCTTCAAAGTTTGAGAAATGTTAACAGCTAACAACAATCTACATAGTTAGTGACTAAATATATTTAGCCAAAATGTTGTTTTGAGGCTCACTTGAGCACATAAATGCATAGCTTTGCTAGCTTAGCCTGCCTTAGCTAGAGTTAAGATTATAAAACGGGATTTTCTAATGGCCAAATATAAGCAAAATAATTGTTCAGCCTTAACTATGAAATGTAATCCCCCGTGATCTGGTTTGGATCGTACAGCGGTTTGTATAATCTCAAGCAGCACATGCGTCAGCCATCTTTATCCATTACTTCCCTCCACGGCAGTGCCACTCGCAATATGGCGGCGATGTTGACGTACGATGCTGCTGGTCATACGGCGTCTAGTAATTCTATGTCTATGGTAGTGACACTCTCTCGTCAGTATTACTCCAAATCCCAAGAGCCTTTGCGACACACCGCGGTTCACTCGCAGGAGTTTCGTCACCACCTACTCTAAATCCCACAGATCTTTGCGAGACTCCGTTGCTCGGCTCCTTTTTTTTTTCTTCATACTGAAGATGCCAGTGAGTGCTTCGCTGAGTATAGCCGCCGCATGCTCGCGGAGAAGAAGATGGACTTGGGCACGGTAGCCTTGGCAGCTGGTGTCATCGGTTTCCTGCGATACTGGATACTACCGCAAATCAGGTGTGTATGCAAAAAAACCAAAACAATATTTGTTATTTTTCACCCATACTCGTATGATTTAAGAACATTGTATAAGAATGTCATGGTAATTGAAAGAAGTAGTGTTTCAGCCTTCGTGTGTCGTTATGAAGTTGGGGGTTTATGCTGTTAGAGGTGATCGTGCGCATTTTTTGTAAGTTCGAGGAAAGGGCAGCAGCCACAAGCTTAGCATGTTAGAACTATACAGATTCATAACTCCGTTGTGCAGTATTTCACTTTTAGCCGTTGACAGACGTTGCACATAGGACTACGGCTCAGTGTGGCGTAATAACCGAAGCGGCGCATGAAAGGCTTCATCAGAGATCAAGGTTTGCGTGACAGGAGCTGACAGCGCAAAAGCGGGTGCATGAGTGGCTTTCTTCACTTTTGGTCGAGATAACCCGTTATGTTTCTGATTTATAATATTTATATCTAGTCAAATGTTCTCTGTGGGAAATTACAGACCTCAAAAGTATTACCAGCCTTGTGGTACCCGCTCTCAGCACGGTAGTTTATTTACTATGCTTACTGTATAAGTGGTGAGTCAGGTCATGGGGCGTGGCCAAGACGTACGCTTACTTTTATTGGTTCCCCACAGTTGCGGTGATCTCGAAACCCCTCCCATTTCAAGTCTTCCCACATTACATTATAGGTACAGTTTTTATGCAATTCGACAAGGAAAAAAAATTACTTATTTTGCTCACTCGTGCATTCCTCAACGTGATTGTTCCAAGTTAAGCTCTTTGAAATAAAGTCACATTCGTAAAATATAACACAAGATTCTGGGGTACCTTTGATCCGATTTAAGATGTTCATTGCGTGCTAGTTAGAAACCAGACCTAGATAGGAAGCCAGGCTCATGCAATATCCTCTCATGCACCCCGAATCTCTGGTTTAGCTCATCAAGTTGGCACTGGGTAGTTTGGTTTTTGCACTTTCTAGTATTTTTTACAGATATAGCTGTTTGATACTGACTATAGCAACTTTCCACACTCTACATAGTTGAAGCTCTATAGGGTGTACAGTAGTCTTAAAAGTGGTATATCTTAATCAAAAATGTAATTATAATAGCAATTTTTTATGAATTGAATCAAACAAATACTTCAAAATATCGCCATTCAAAGTCAAGGGGAGCTACATGCTGAAAAAAGTATGTTAAGTAAATGAATGGATATGTCCACAGTTGAGCAATAAATACTGGTTGGAGTCAACTGTACCTTTCTTAGCCACACGGCGCCCAGTTACACTCCCACACCCGCACATGCAGTGCAAGAATAAAGACAGTATTTTGCCTGTCCCATGTAGGATCAAACAGATAACCACAACAATATGGCATTGTTTAGCACTTTTACATACCAAGAGTACAGCAGAATGTGTTTTACAGCTAGTTGGAGACAAAGTATTATCTCTATATTATAAAAGGAAATCCTGAAACAAGACTTTTTCAAAGAGATCATTTCAAGTCCTGCGAGACAAGACTTTGGCCATGAGATTTTTCTATCCACATTCAACCACAATAATCTCGCCTCTCATGTGAATGCTTTTGACGGACACAGTTCCTGTGCTCTCAGCTCTTATAAATTTGATTTTTACATTTTCCTCACTTTAAGTTCCCAATAAAAGAAGACTTGTTATGTCCAAATCTTATTGAAGAATTTCATCACGAAGGGTTATCAACAGAAGAAATGAGTACAAGGGCAATCCTAGCACCGAAAAACGATGACGTCAAATGAATTAACGTGAAAGTTGTCGATCGGTTGCATGGCAAATTGGTTAAATGCGTATCAATAAACTATGCTGAAGCGGTTGGTGGTGATGGCACGGAAGAGGAAAACAACAACTTACAATATCACAAAGAATATCTACAACTGATAACACCATACAGTCTTCCACCAGCCGAATTGCTGTTGAAAGAAGGATGTATCCAAGAAAGTTATTGTAGTACATCTTCAGGGGATAACATTAGACAACAAAGGAGATCTTGACATGCCATTCATAATAAAATGTTAACAGTTTCCCGTTAGAATAGCTTTTGGAAAGACAATTAACAAATCTCAGAGCCAAACATTCGAAAAAGTAATTTAATTTATTAGAGAGAAAGAAATGAAATTCAATCACAGGCAGTTATATGTTGCGTTGTCACAATGAAAGTCCAAACACTGATTCAAAATTCAATGCGACATTGATGAAAATTTAATTAAAAAAATATTTTTTTCTTAAGTTTCACAGTAAAAGTGTAAGTTTAAAAAGTATTTGCGTGTTAATTGCAAACAATACCTCTAACACAACATGAGACCTAATTTACTCTCAAATTATTACGTTTTACTTTTTTAATATCATTAATTATTCCCTGTAATGTAAAATAGGTCTGTTATGCATATGTAACAATTCCCATGAAAATAATCTGTTTAAATTGTACAGCCACTTCACATACACGAGTGGCAGAACCGCAAAGAGGCTAGCGGGTAGGGAAGGCTCAGGGGTTAGCAAGCGAAGTGAGCAGGGGACAAAGCCCCCTAGTCTAGTTAAAAGAAAAACTACAACGACAAAAGTAAACAGAAAAATGGTCCTAACATATTATGAAATGAATTAAATTATCAGTGGATTTAGCCAGAAGCTTCTTCCAAGTGTTGACCATACTTTAGAAACACAGAAAAGTTACCACGAGTGGAATGTCTCAGTACAAGTCTAGTCCTTTTTTCTTTTTTTTTTTTGGTGCATAGAGGTGCCAGCCAGGATAACTTAGTATGTACCGGTGCTCCATAGGCTCATTTCAAATAGTTTTTTATGATATTTTTCATCTAAAAGGATTTAGGTAATTATGTTGACACACCACCCTCATCATCTAAGCAATGTGCAGAAGTGCACATTAAAAGTGCGCATTAAAAAGGCAAATAAAATGTTAGGTTATTGTAAAAACTGTTGAATATAAATCAAGGGATGTTATGCTCAGACTATATAAAGCACTAGTGAGACCACATCTGGAGTACTGTGTGCAGTTAAGGCCACCATGGCACAAGAAAGACTTAGCAGCACTTGAAGCTGTGCAGAGGAGAGCAACCAAGTGCATCATGGGACTTAAAAGACATGTCCTACTCTGACAGACTCAGAGAATCATACCTGTTTGGTCCTGAACAGAGGAGACTGTGTGGGGATCTAATTTAAGTCTTTAAAATTCATAAAGGCATTGATAAAGTAGAGCCACAAGAATTATTCCAGCTCAACTGTGAATCACGTACTTGAGGACATCAGTGGAAATTAAAGGAATTCTCCACCCAAAAAAAATATATATATATATATGTATATGTATATATATGTATATGTATATATATATATATATATATATATATATATGTGTGTGTGTTCTAATGTATGATCTCTAATATTATGGTTTTGTGGCATTGAAAATTAAACTGTTAATGGCTCATTCTTTGCATTAGAAGATAACATTTGCTACCAAATTAGCCTGATAATCTGTATAATTTGAGGACTGTAATAAACAATTATTATAACATTTTGTCTCTGTAGGAAATATGTTGCTGGGGGTGTGTGTAAATCGACAGCTAGACTCGATGGGAAAACTGTGGTGATTACTGGAGCAAACACCGGCATCGGCAAGGAGACGGCAAAAGACCTGGCATTGAGAGGTAAAACAAGGACGGGGTGCCAGGCGGTATAAAGAACAAAGGAGCCATTTACCGCTGCAGAGCTGCTGTTCCCACTGTTCGGCTTCTCTCATTTCCTAGGGTTTGTCTGTTCTGGTTTTTGCAACAGTAATAAAAATGCATCAAGGATCTTTATATTAAGATGTGTTAAGTTTAGTAACCCAGTGCCTGTAGTGCTCAGCCTATATTAGGGGTTTATATGTGAAGGCCGTACACTTCGGTAACATCTGTGAGTGATGTCATGTGTCCAGTCTTTTCAAAGTCGGTGCCATGATCTTCCCAGTGTCCAAGGTTGTGGATAATTCTTTATTTTTTTCCATTGTCAATACTCCATAGTTTTAGGGTTAATGGCTTTATGCTAGTTTTTCATGACTTAAGATTTGTGGTTTGTGATTAGGGTGTGGTGCATTAGTTTTGCTGATTTTTAACTGTGTATTCTCAGTAATGATTTATTCTGCCAATCATTTTTATAACCTGCCATTTGCTTTCATTTTTATTTTTGCCAAAGAGTCAGTTGTTTGTCTCCAGTTCTTCATCCTCACCGCATTACAGTCTCAGTCTATAAATTTAGAATAGGAATAATCTTGTGAAGGCGAATACCTAATCCAAAGCTGAGAACAGCAACTCAGACTTTAATTAGATTGTATATACAGCAGAGGGCTTTCAGAAATCTCAAAGGACACGAGAAAATAAAAGATCCTCCTTCACTTAGGCAACAGGAAATAGTTTGCTTATCTAATGGCTGAGGTCATTTTAATAAATGACTGCAAAATAAGAAGACAGTTCAGACTAATCTGACAGCCTCCAGGTCATATGAAGTTCGTAGTGCAGTGAAGTGGGTGTGTGGTGCGTTTAAGGACAGGCAGGCAGACAAAGGCCAGGGGCTCATGTATAACGCCGTGCGTAGAACTCGCACTATAACATGGCGTAAGCACAAAAGCCAAAATGTGCTTACGCACAGAAAAATCCAGATGCAGGAATCTGTGCGCACTCCAACTTCCACGTTCTTCTGCTACATAAATCCCGATCAGCGTGAAAACTAACGCTCGTTACCGCGCATTATGTAACGCCCCTACTCCTCCCAGAATTACGCCTCTTTGAATATGCAAATCAATATAAATCGCCCTTAAGCACAGCCTTCTGTGAAAAGACAATGGGAAAAGCACGGGGGAAAATATAAGAATTTCAGCGAATACCAAGTGGAGGCAAAGGAAAAACATATTATTTGTTCAAATAAACCGTAGTATAATCAACAAAAGGAAGTTGATCGAGTGACTTAGCATGTTGGAGAAACTTGAAAGCTCACATTCACAAAATCGCACAGTGCCGGAAATAAAAAAGAAGTCACATATAAAAGTCGCCGTGAAAAGCCGAGTTGTAGCCCACTGTCTGAGTGTCATATGAAAGCTTATTAGGGTACAGGGAAAAAAGTACGAAATGTCAACTTCAATCTCGACATTTCCACATTAATCACGTAGTTTATTTTGTCATTAAAGTAGAACATCATAAACTTCATCTTAAAATCGTTTAATTAACCAGTTTCTCAAATCACATCGTAATTAAAGTAACACGTTAAATGCTTTGTTTTGTATTTGATCTTCTACTCGTATGTGCTCTATGTGTGGGAATCACTACTTGCTTCTTAAACCGGCTCTCTTCCTCCAACTGGACACAGAGTCCATTACATTTGTGATATTACAGCTCTCTGAATAACTAAAATACTGAGATGTATACGTGATGTCATTTTCATGATGATAGGAGTTAAAGCACGTTATTAAACATGTGTTTCATGGCGCAGTGATTGTGCGCGACCTTCGATGAAATAATTTATTGCAGCAGTACTCAGGGGCGGCTCTAGGCTTGTGGTGGCACTGGGCAGAGGAAGATCGGTGGCTCCTTCCCGCCGTCAGTAAGGTAGCTTATGCACGGTGGATGGCCACGTCCATTGCAGACACTGCATAGCCGCCTCGTGCTCATGACACAAGCATTCAACTTTTGCCGAAATTTGTCGCTGCGTTTTAGCTGTGTTGTTATTTTCTCTTTCTGTTTTATATTCAATATATATTGGCGTAGCTGTCACTGCAGTCAGTGCTTTTCTTTCCCCAAGTAACCGATCGCCATACAATCAGCTCTGTAATAGACGTTAAGCCATCTGTAAGCTTAGCGCCGATTCTTCAAAACGTTTAAAGAACATTGAAATATCTTTGTAGTACATGTTTAATTATTCTATCCTTAACGACACTCCCAGTGAAGAATATAGATTATTTAAATGAAGTTAAAGTTTTATCTGTATAATTTAATAAACATATTTTGCTGCATTTCATATTAAAAATGATATTGTCATCATATGTAAATACACGCTTTATAAAGTGGCTCAGGTTGTGAGATATTATAACTGTAGTGCAAGTTTACAGTGGGGTGATTGTACTTATAAGTACAAACAGTTCTACAAGGTGCAATTGATTGAGTGCGTTTAAAGTTCTTGGGATGAAACTGTTTCTGAACCGCGAGGTCCGTACAGGAAATGCTTTAAAACGTTTTGCAGTGGCTGAGACAGCGTGTCCATGAAGCTGTATACCGATAATTCTCTTTCCGATCAGTTGCTGCTGTGATTCACACTCAGATACAGTGATATAAATACTCCGAGTCGTGCAGTGAGAGTAATATGGAAAAAGATGATCAGCTGTGGCAACTCCTAAAGGGAGCAGCTGAAAGAAGAAGAAGAAAAATAAGAAGAAGAGGAAGGTGCAGTGAGAGTAACAACGCTAAAGCAGTTATGGTATTTGGAATACTATGGCTGTTCCCTGGACCATTATATTGTTACAAGTTAATTACAATCAGATGCATTACACTAATAAACAATATGCAGTTAGTTTCGGTGTATTTATAAAGCCGCGTCATGAAAATAAAAAGTAACCACACAGGAACAGTAGCAGTGCTTTGACGCTGGGTGCCGCCAGTTTGCAAAACCGAGCGGAGAACTTGCGTACGACAAGGCATGAGGTACCGTGGAAAAGTGCGTGGCTTTACGCCAAGTGTAGGTTTTATACATCGCGACTTGAACGTGGAAAAGTTCTTACGCAACATTTCTGTGCGTACGCACCGTTTATACATGAGGCCCCAGGTCAGGTAACACTGGTAGTGACCACCTTTTCAAAATGTCATCAAAATTTATATTAAATTCAAGTGAAAAACAGGAAATGAAATAATGTAACCTGCTGACCATACCGGTCTGTGTTTCTCAATGACACTTCCCAGTCTTATATCGAGGAGGGCCTGAGAAGTTTCATTTCATATTTGGTTACCTTCCAAACCAAATATTCATGTGGAATATCATTTTCTAGATAGTGTTAAAAGTTTACTAGTAGACAGTCATTGGCATTTCATCAAGTATCAATTCCTTTTTTACATCTGATACTGCCAGATGGGTGCCAGCCATTGAGATGCTGCACTGAATTAGGCAGTTTTGTTACTTGATGGAAAGTTGTTTCTTTTTTCATACTCTGTAGTCGCACCCTTATCCTATGAAAGGCCAGGTGTGTCCGACTTTGGTAGGGTATCTGGTGGGCACAGTGCTTCACAAATGGTAAGCCTTAAAGTGCGAGTGGTTCATTTGAAGACACTGTTTAATCAAAAATGTGTGCTCCTTTTAAATAGGTCACACTCGATCTCAATGAACATGAAGCCAACAACAGGCACATGTCTGGTGCAGTGGGAGTTGGAGGGGATTTCAAACAAACCTCTAATTGTAGTGTTGGCACGCTGTGTAAACCCATGATCAAGCCATGCTTTAGCAGAAGGCATCAGGCATTTATTTGATGGGAGCTTTTTTCATACCAGATTCTTTTTTGGTTCACATATACTAATTGAAAATTTTACCAATATGCATCCAACCATGGATAAGAAGGTTTTGAGGGCCCAGACATTAAAATGAGTAATGAAAAGATTGAAGCTAAAAAGCACTTAGCACTCCATAGAGTTACTGTGGAAGATTAACAGGAAAATAAAATGACCTCTGGAATTTGAAAAAGCTGAATACACCTTATTTTTTATTAATTCTATTTAACATTTTAATTATATTGTTATGTGTAGAAGTGAAACAGGACAGTGAGGAGGGCCCAGCCCGGCTCCCTACTCCTAACGTCACGCTTCCCACTCCCCTCGGCCTGCAGCTTCTGTCTCAGATTTGCGTAAATAAATCGCTCCTGCAACTGATCTATGAGAGAAGTTGCAAAATTAATCCGAATGTTCCAGCAAGTTATAGAAAAAAAACCCCAATCTAAATCTGTTAAGTAGTTCTTTCGTTCATTATCTAAGTGGAGGTAAGGTACTCTCTGAAGCTAGTGTGTGAGTGAGGAGGGCTCCCCTCTCCTTGGTCCGCTGAGTCTCTCTCGGATTTGAGCAAATAAATTAGAACCGCAACCAAACTATGATACTTGGCACAATGACCGAAGTCGCAAAATCAATCGGAATGTTCACACAAATTATAGGAAAAAAACCCAATCTAAATCCGTTAAGTAGTCTACTCATGAAAGTGGACAGACAGACAGATGCTGGATTTTATATATTGTTTATATTAGAGATAATAATTTTTGAATTTATTTTCATGTAACACATAACACTTCTTCTGAAATCTCAGATCTTACAAAGCTATATATCATGTACGTATTTATAAAGTGTGGTGGAAGGCTGGGGTCCATGTCCTCCCACTGGACGCTAGATGGCCACCCCCCTGGGTTGGAGCGGTGTCTCGGTTTCCCGCAGGGCTCCATGGGAATTGGAGTTGGGTACAGCCCTGTTGGGTCCCACAGGTGTCGCCAGGGGGTGCCGCAGCTGGAATTCCTGAGCCCTTATGTGCAGCGTATTCACTACACCCGGAAATGCAGCCGGAACTCGGCAATCAAGCACCAGGAGTACTTCTGGGTGAACTATAAAAGGGGCCAGTAGCCACCACTCCTGGAGCCAGAATTGGGAGGAGGAGGACAAGGTTGCCTGAGAGGAGTGGTGGAGGAAGAAAAGAGTGCTTTGCGGTGCGTTTTACTTGGCGTGTTGTGCTTGGGACTGTGTACTGCCTGTGGGACACCGGGAAGACGTGCACCCACAGGCGAAGCAAAATAAAATAGTTTATTTATTTTACATGTGCCTCTGTGTCCAGTCTGTGTTGGGTCGGACGCCTATATAGCGCCTTTTCACAAAAGTGAAATATCAAACAATAACATAAAGATTAATGAATTAACAGAATTGTTTGATTCACTGCAAATCTAGGTAGTTAAAACTCTTTGGACAAACCCCGGCCTGTTATTGGAGGTTATATGTGCCATGAAATCCTCTCCTTATCTTTAAGTACATTGACTATAATATACTGTAGGTGGGTGCCAGTGGGTGGTTACCAATGAAAAACCAGTAAACAGTAATTTGTACAGTAGCTAAATTTTGCCATTTAGTTGCCACTCACCCTTGAATGACATCTTAGCCAATGCCACTGGTAGGTATGTTCATGCTAATGTTGGGTGATTGAACTTGTTGGGCATTCGTGTGTAAGAATGAAGCAATGAACAGTGCTTGGGTTTCATTGATTGGTGCCTCGGTTTCTTTGTGTTTTAGGCAGCACCATAATAGGCTGTGCTTTCAATTAATTGTGTGCTCAGAAAATAAAGTTATGCAAAGAGCTTTAAATATTATATTCCGATTTGGATAAGTGCTTAGAATTTTTTTAGAATTCAAAAATGTGCCTGACTTTATGTATTATCATTCCCAGGGGCCCGTGTCATTATTGCCTGCCGTGACTTTGCCAAGGGAGAAGCAGCTGCCAATGAGATTCGCCTGGAGACGGGAAACCAAGCTGTTTTGGTGAGAGGACTGGACCTTGCAAACACAGCATCCATTCGGCAGTTTGCAGAAGCGTTTTTGAAAGGTAAGCCATAAAGCAGACTAGAAATTGATACTTCTTTATTTTAAGCATTTGTTATAGCACCCTGTGACTCTGCATTGCATTAAGCAGGTCTGAGATTGTTATGTTTCATTTAAATTCAGTTTCAAGTGTTATTACATTGTTATATATAACAAAATGGTCCTAACCCGCTCTAAAATCTCACAGTAACATAAATACAGTGTGGTACTACTCTTGGGAATAGGAGTAATAGCATTTTATCAGTTTTCCTAAATTAGGAATCTACTCCTAACTTCACCTAGACTTGGGTGTGTTACAGGACCCTCCTAACTCACTAGAAAATACAAGCAAAGATCGGTATGTATATTCCAGGAAAGGTGGAATGTTATGGAAATTCTGGACAACAATGAATTTGTATGAAGGTATCAGTTTGACAGAGATCCTGGACATCAACGTGATCGCTTCTTCTATGCAGAGAAGCCATGTGTTGTCAGCCAAACATGAGGAAGATGTAGCCTTGCAGTAGCAATGATGTGGGTATGTCACAACCACATATTTTTTGAAGTTTGCACCAAACTTTGAATGCACTTACAATGCATGTGGTAATACAAGGTGAACCAAAAGGAAGTGCCACATTTCAAACATTTATTCTACAAAAACGCTACAAGATAAAATAAATTTCATTACAAGAAAGGGTATACAAAATGGAATTTTTTCACTGTGTTTTAAAAATGATGTCTTCAAGGTGTTGGCCATCATTAGCGATACACTCTATGAGACAGTTTCTGAATGCTTGCGTGACTCATTTGGCCATTTCAAGGGGAATATTGGCGATTTTGTGGCAAATAGCGTCCTTGAGGGCTTCAAGGTTTTGAGGTTGGTGTGTGTATACCTTTGACTTGAGATAGCCCCAACAAGAAGAACTTGCATAGAGCAAGATCAGGCGAATGTGAAGGCCACCTGACATCAGCTTCCCTGGAAACATCTCCTGTAAAACTTGCATGGGTCTCCGTGCCATATGAGCTGTTGCTCCATCCTGTTGACACCAGGCATCCACCACATCCATTTCTTCCAGTTAGGGCTGCAAAAAGTTCTCTAGCATTTCAATGTAACATTCTGAAGTGACAGTGACTGTTGCTTCCCCCCCTCCTCAAAAAAGTAAAGGCCTACAATGCCAAATTCTGCAACGGCACCCCAAACTGTAACACGCTAACTTTGCAGGGGTCTCTGATGAAGTTCATGAGGGTGGGTTTCAGCCCATTTCTGAAAGTTTTGCTTATTTATGCAACCATTCAAATGGAAATGTGCCTTGTTGTTGCACATGATGATGGCATCTCGATGAAGGTTGGCACACAACTCTCTACAGCTTTCCCAGTCTCTCTCAGTGAGTTCCTGCACTACCTTCATTTTGTATAAATGGAAATTAAGGTCCTCATGCAAAATCCTCCTCAAAGATGTGGCTGGAAATGCCTAAGGCAGAAGCACGATGAACGTCTAGGAGACAGGTTCTATTTAAGTGATCTCTTGATTCAACAGGCCTGGGTGTGGCTAGAGAAATTTCAAAAAATGTGATTAACCATAGTTACTTCATGGTTTAACTTTTTTACACAGGGGCTTGTAGGTTTGGATAATTTTTTTCCTTAATAAATAAAATCATCACTTAAAAACTGCATGTTGTGTACATGAGTAATCTTTGTCTAATATGTAAAGTTGTTTGATGATCTGAAACATTTAAGTGCCACAAACATACAAAAAAATAAGAAATCAGGAAAGGGGTAATTCTTTTTCATAGCACTGTATATATATATATATATATATTGTATATGTAAGCCACTTTCTATCCATCCTCCAGTTACATTCAATTGAGCACATTCATCATTAGTGTTTGTGATGCTCCATCTGTTGTGTCAATGTGTTTTGTAATTCACATAGCAATAATGAGCATTGCTTTTTTCATTCCAACAGATTTTGCACTGCTGAGAAGAATCATGTTGTAAATCGAACACTATAACTGAATAAAGAAACAATTAAATAGAAAACATAGGAAATAAAAAGAATGACATAATAAGTCACTCAAGTCCATTAAACATTATGGTCATCTGTCCTCATTAATAAAGCAAAAAGTAATACGGAATACATTGTGTAAATAAATAACTAATTCCATTGAAATCTATAAAGAGGGAATGCTGGCCTCCCAGGAGTTTAAGATCCTCGTGGTCACACCAAGAGCTACTTACAATATTGTGTGAAGTCAGTGGGCTCCAGTTAAAATGGCTCTACCTCTGTCAACCTTTTTTATTTTCTAATTATTTTTCAACTATGTAAAATTCCCTTTATTAGGCTATTATGTTTCAATATATGTGCCATCACTTGGAATGAAAATTGCAAAGCATTTTGGTATTACACACTACTAATGACTTGGAATTGACATGTAGAGGCTAATGCCATTTCAATTAAATGATGTTTCTGCACTTAGTTTTAGTTGTGAAACCAATAGTCCATGATTTATCATAGACTGATTCAGCTAATGAGGTAATGAATTAAATAGTTATCTAAGCTTTTTATTTATCATAACTAGGGGGCTTTGCCCTCTGCTTGCTTTGCTCGCCAACACCCCGGGCCGGCACTATGCACTAGCCTCTTTGCGTTTCTGCCATTTGTGTGTGGGGAAGTGGATGTACAATTTAAACAGTGTAACAATGTGCCTTCTTGCACCCGACCTGACACAGAATCACACAGAGGCACGTATAAAAATAACACAAATAGTTTATTCTTCTTCCCCGTGAGCCCCACAGGCACAACAAAATCCAAAATAAAGCACAAACCTCACAAGCACGCCCTTCTGGCACCACCACTCTTCTCTTGAAGCTTCGTCCTCTCCTCCCAACTCTGGCCTCTGCGGAGTGGGTGCTGGCCCATTTTATAGCCCACCCGGAAGTGCTCCAGGTGCTCGATCACTTTTTTCCGACTGCACTTCCGGGCGGGGCTGCAGAGTCATCCATGCAGGCTCAGGGACCCATGTAGTACCCCCTGGCGGCCACTCCAGATCCCAACAGGGCTGTGGAGAACTCCATCTCCCATAGAGCCCTGCGGGAAACTGAGGCACCCTTGTCAGCCAGGGAGGCTGCCACCAAGCGTCCCGGGGGAGGTACTGAGTAGCCCATGGTTGCTCCCCCGGAACATACGTTGAAGGGGCGGACCCGGCCACCTGCCACAAGAGATTGGTATTTTCATGGGAATTATTACATATGCATAATAGAACTAACTATTTTACATTACAGCAAGTAATTAACCTTATTAAAATATAGTAAAACATAATAATTTGAAAGTGAATTATGTTTCATCTTGTGTTAGAGTTTTTAGTTGCGTTACACAATTTCGTTCTGTTTGGCTTTGAAATTAATACACAAATATTTTTTAAACTTGCACTTTTACTGTAAAAACTATTTTTTTAATACATTTTTTGTGAATTTCACATTGAATTTTGATTCTGTGTTTGGACTTACATCGTGACAATGCAACGTATAACTGCCCGTGAGAGATGTTTGTTTCTCTCTCTAATAAATAAAATGACTTTTTCAAATCTTTGTTTCTGTGATTTGTTAATTGTCATATCAAAAGCTATTTTAATGGGAAACTGTTAACGTTTTAATACGAATGGTATATCAAGATCTCCTTTGTTGTCTAATGTTACCCCCGAAGATGTACTACATTACATTGAATATGGTTGTGAGGTGGGCGTAACCAGAAAACATCTCATGGCCAAAGTCTCGACTCACAGGACTTGAAAAAATCTTTTCAAAAAGTCTTGTTTCATCGCAGGATTTTTTTATTATAATGGAGAGGTGTGCAATAACTAGGTACTATTATTTAAAAGTGTATTTAGAGCCATGCCTAATGTGATGGCTGCCTCCAGTTTGGTAACTGCTGACTTTTCAGTTGTTTTAAGACATACTAAGTAGTTCTAAATCTATTATTCAATTTTTTTCTTCTTTAAACTGACAGAAGAGAAGAATCTCCATATTTTGATTAACAATGCTGGTGTGATGATGTGCCCCTACTCTAAGACAGCGGATGGCTTCGAGCTGCAGTTTGGTGTGAACCACTTAGGTATGTGCAGTGGCAGCAGATTGTGGGATTTTATTCAGCAATGTGCAGACCTGCATAAGAGAGAAGGCCATTTCGTCTAGCAACCTCGTTTGGTAACATCCTCCAAACATTTAAGCAAGTGTAACAATATACAACTTTTCCCATCAATTTTAGGTTGTAGCCCTCATTTTCTTAAACTTAGTCATGGAAAGTTGTAGTGCATGCTTATAAAAAGTAGTGTGACATCCCCAAGGACTCCATTATAGCTTATTAATGAGCTACGACAAAATCAACCCTAATTTATGGACTGACTTCTATGTGTGTCATTGCACAACTTGTGCTAAAGTACATACAATGCAATAGTAAAGAAGGAAGAACAGCAAGTGCTCTGAAATGCATAAATAGAAGAGAGCCTAATGCGCTCAGTGACTCATGTTTATTGGACCACGACAGAACTGAAAAACCAAAAAGATTAGGGCTGAACTCACCATAGCAGGAGAATGTTTGTGCAGCCGTCAGCACTACCAGGTTGTATATGAAATGGCTGTCAAAATGAGGCGAGCTTGGGGCACTTTGGAAATTTGAAACTCTGCTGAGAAGTCATGAGCAAGTCTCTGACTCTCCATGATAAGTCAAACAGGATTTTGTTTTTAGGCGCAGGGGTGTTCTCGTGTGTGCGTGAGTAGACAGTCAACAAGTGTTTACCTGGAAATAGAGTGGAGAAGACGCGCCAAGCAGGGCTTCTCTCTTTGGTGCCTAGATTGCTGCTGAACTTACCATATGTATCTGATGGCACGTTATTGGATGTCAGACTGTACCGAGCCTGGGATACTCTGGAAGTTTAAAGTTGTGCTGACAAGTGACACAGTTGTGTAATTTGTCATCCTCTGTGATTCACCTTCAAGGCCACAGAATCCAGCAACTGCAATTGTGTATTGCAGCATGCTGTCCAACTCAAAGTCATGTAGTGTGCTGTCAGTCTTAGATGTGGTGGGACAAAAAACAGGCATAAAAAAAGAATTACTGCAAACCTCCTGAAAATCGAAGCGGCAGAGTGTAAAAGCCCCACACAGCGAGCAAATGTCATTAACCTCAAGACACAAAACTGCAAGGACAGGCTATAAGAGGATCCATAATTTTTGTTTTGGGTAATTTTACTTGTAAGTTTGCACATTTTTTTATGGATTGTAGTGTAAAATTTAAATAAGGGAACTTATTGTGAAACAAAGCAATATTGTCTATAAATACAGTAACAGCAGATGTTTTACTTCTATTAGCTCTGGAAGATCGGGTCTAAGTCATGTTGTGTGGAATTCACACATTCTCATCTGTGTTGTGTTTTTATTCAAGTGTTCCCTTTTGTACCCCAGATATGTTAGAGTCAAGCTAATTAATAACTCTAAATTGGGAGTGCGTGATTTTGCATGTAGTGTGTTGACTTCTGCCTTATGTACGGTACTCCCAGGGTGGGTAGTAGATTGCAAACATTAATTCGACTGAAAATAAATGGATAGATGATTGGTTGTAAAGAAAACAAAAAAATAATCAAACAACGCAAAAATTGCTGTGACCTGATGTACTACCTCCTATCTTCCCCCATATTACTTTCACTAAATGATGGTTTAGGGATGTCCGCTTTCCAGGCCAAGACCTGGACAAACCTCTAACTCTTCAGCCGCTGAAGCCACAGACTCTTACAGTTGGTCGAGTACAACGATCTTCAGTTGGAATGGAGCCCTGATTAGACAAGAAGACCACCTCTGTCTGTCACCATGTCAAAGTATTGAAGCCCAGAGAAGTGAGATACATGAAAATGAAGGATGACCTTTTTTTTTTTCCTCTGTACCTTGATAAGTCTGAACATGAACTCTGTTCATAACTGCTCCGTTTCTCTTCCCATCCTGTCTGTGGTTCCCCTGGTGTGATTACTAAAAGCTCTGGCGACACTCTTTTATTTAAACAGCATAATCTGAGGTTTGTTAAACCAACTTAACTGAAATGTGGCCAGTGTTGCAACAGTCATATATGAGGCTTGTTTGGCATTCTTTAGCAAAAGGGTTACTTCAGTTTTAAGTACAGAATGCAGCTGAATGGGGGATGAAGTACAGAATTGCTGGCAGGATGGAGGACACACATTACATTGATTGCAAGTGTTGATATATTTATTAATTGTGTTTCCTGCAGGTCATTTCCTTCTCACATACCTACTCATTGAAGCCCTCAAAGAAGCTGCTCCCTCCCGGATAATCAATGTCTCCTCACTTGCTCATGTCTTTGGACGTATAAAATTCCATGATCTTCAGAGTGAACAGAGCTATGATGGAGGGCTGGCCTACTGCCAGAGCAAACTGGCTAATGTTCTTTGTACGCGAGAGATGGCAAAGCGCTTACAAGGTATTTTCAAATCTAAGTGCACCAGTTCTGCCAGTGCTGCTGGGCGCCGTAGAGTAAGCACGGACTGGGCCTTTCATGTTGTTGCCCAGAAGTGCAGAGGGTTGTTGTGTTTTCAAAGTAGATTGACATGCTGTACTAATTATACAATCAGGTATTGTTAAAGACTCAGAAATACTCTAGGACCTTGGTTAGACTTCCTCCTTTAAATAGCATACAGTATCATAGAGGCCATGTTGCTTTTGTCAAAAAGGAATATATTCAGTCAGTTAGTACTACTCAAAGCCTAAAGGTGATGACACAGCATGGAATTAAACAAATATCTCCTCTAGCAATCAAATCAGGAAAAGGCAGGTGCAGAAACTGGACAGCTGGATTGATAGGTGGTGTAGTTTAGTGGTTCCCAAGTTCAATCCTGAGGGCTCCCCCTATGGCTGCATATTTGTTCTGTTTCACATCTACTCATCCAGTTGTTTTCTCTCAATTTATAATCTCATTATTTAATTAGCAGTTTTTTGTTTCTCTTTTCTAATTCTGCATTCTTTTTTGTCGTTTTCCTATTTATTCACATTTTCTGCTGTCTTAATTATCTCATATATAAACGTCTAAGTGTGGAAGTGTGTGTGTGTGTCTGTCTGTCCGGCACAGAAGCTGAAAGAAAGCGACTCAGTCGCCAAAGTGAAACCACTGAGGAGAGAGATACTCGCTTAGCTTCTAATACACAAGTGAGGTGAGCACATCAGCAAAACGAAACCTCTGAGGAGAGAGGAACTCGCTTAGCTGCTAATACACAAGCGAGGCGAGCACATCAGCAAAATGAAACCGGCTAAGAAAGAGAAATGTGCTTAGCCGCTGATAGACAAGGGAGGCAAGCACATCGGCAAAACGAAACCAGCGAGAAATGAGAAACTCGCTTAGCTGCTAATACGCAAGCGAGGCAAGCACATCGGCAAAACGAAACCATCGAGGAAGGAGAAACTAACTTAGCCTTTAATGCACAAGCGATGTGAGTGTCTAGGAGCCCAGGCTTTTTATAGCACAGGCTTACACAGCTAGTAGCCTAATAATGATGATGACGAGTAAAGAAAAATGAAGACAAACGACACTGAATACTGATAGGCTGCAGCTCTCAGAGAGTTAGACACAGTTATTAGTAAATAACTTAAATAACCAGAACTCATGGAAAAGTGGAACGAACATGATGAAAACC
This sequence comes from Polypterus senegalus, assembly GCF_016835505.1. Lineage (NCBI taxonomy): Eukaryota > Metazoa > Chordata > Cladistia > Polypteriformes > Polypteridae > Polypterus > Polypterus senegalus. The sequence goes on from NC_053171.1 coordinate 53,294,747, forward strand.
TAAAAAATGAACATATAAAAAAATTGTCTCCATTGTGCCAGATGACTGGGGCAGTTACCCAGGCGGGACGCCTGGAGAAGGGAAGAACCAGGAGAGAAACAATATCTCTCCCGGGACACAAGAGGGCAGCCGCCCTGGTTTGCATCAAGGCCACAGAATCAGAGCTTGGAAGCTGAACCCTGTTAGGGCCCATGGCCACTGCCAGGAGGCACCTGGACATTTGTGGAGCCCAGGATGGCACTACTAACATCACACTGGGGAGTGCTGCCAGAAGGAGATCCTTCCAGGTGCCCATGCAGCATTTCCGCCAAACTCGGGAGTACAGCCAGAGGTTAATGGGGCAGCACTTGGACCACTAAGATGGCCGCCTCACTCCATTCGGAGAGCTAGAGTCAGGAGGTGGAGGACAGAGCTTGGGTGGAGGAGTGGAAGTGGTGAAGATAGAGAGAAAAGGAAAGGGACTGAGTCCTTGGCGATTTATGCACTGTATGCTAAAGAAAAAGAAAATAAAAAGTGTGCTTTTGAGACTTGTGTGGCACTGAGCCTGTCTGTGTCCAGGTTAGGGGGCTGCCCGACCCCTGATCTTCCACACCATGTAACATCCCATCAAAAAATGAGCCAACCCAGTTTTGTCAATTCAGAATTGACACCCAGGCAGACAAACTGTAAACTAACTGATTGCTTTCTTAAGGTACAGTGTGACTCCAGTTAAAAGCAGCAGCTGCTTGGGATGGAAAAACTGTAGCCACAGCGAGATTAATTTGGGCACGACTGATGTAGTTTATTGAAGTGAAGCCTATGCATTCACATGTTCAAGAGTAAATGTGAATTTTGGCACATTAAGATTTGTCACCATCCTCGTCAGCACCACTTCCTGCAGGTAGAAGGTCGGTAGCTTTTGTCCTGGCCCTCCATGCAGTCTTATCCCTAGATGTGTCCTCTAATTAGTCTGTTTTTGTCTGATCATTTCTGATGACTTCCCACCATGTCTTCTCTTTTGCTTACCTTCAGCCTTTAAACTAAACACATTCTTTATTCCAGAAATGTCATCTGTTCTCATAGGCCATATAACCCTAGTTCTTGGTACTTATCTATACTAATAAAAGGCAAAGCCCTCACTCACTCACTCACTCATCACTAATTCTCCAACTTCCCGTGTGGGTGGAAGGCTGAAATTTGGCAGGTTCATTCCTTACAGCTTCCTTACAAAAGTTGGGCAGGTTTTATATCGAAATTCTACGCGTAATGGTCATAACTGGAAGCTGTTTTTCTCCATTTACTGTAATGGAGATGAGCTTGAACGCCGTGGGGGCGGAGTTTCGTGTGACATCATCACGCCTCCCACGTAATCACGCAGTACATAGAAAACCAGGAAGACCTCCAAAAAGCGCTGAAGAAAACATGCATTATATAATTGAGAAGGCAGCGAAACAATAAGAAGCGAGCGAGTGACATATACAACCATGTTCATGAGTTCTGCTACTTCGGAAACAAAGCACGATGTAAACCTACACTTTAAATTAAGTTCATAGACAGGCTGCGCTGGCGCTTGTAATTTAGTGCCTGCCCATATAAGGCCGTCCGTCAGCGCAATCCAATAGCAAACTCCACTAAATATTCACGGGTGAAGGACTGTGTTTATGGAGAGGAAGATGAGATGGTCAGGGTGGTGTTTGACACAAACTCAGCGAAACTGCGAGAGAAAGTTTTAAGTGCCAGGACTAAGGTAACATTAAACACAGCCACGGACATAGCACGAGATGGCACCAGCACAGCTGGGAACCTTTGATGCATGTACACCGAGTGGCTCACGTGAACTGACGCAGTGCACAGATAAAAGCAACAGTTCCAAAGAGCTGAACAAAACCGAATTACACAATTGAAAAGGCAGCAAAAAATATGAAGCGTCTCATACATACAAGCATATTCATAAATCCAGCTACTGCGGAAACAAAGCACACGGTGGAAAAAGTCAATGTCCCACTAAAGGAAGACAGTGTTAAAAAAAAAACCTGTGCATGCAGTGTGTCACGTCTCAGATAAAGAGGAAGACGAGCTGTTTATTGATGCAGTAAGAAACGAATCAATGAATGAAACCTGTTATCTTTACAACGATTGACAAACACGGAATGTAACTTGAACACAACACATCCTACAAATACGAGCCTGATTGAAAGAAATAATGATAATCAAATCCTTGATGACAGCAACACTCAGTAACACTCACAAAACAAATACTGTATATTGACAGTCATGTTACGTTATTTTTAAAATGTTCCCTTTTCTTTTTCTAGCTTTTTTAACACACTACTTTTCTGCTGCGATACGCGGGTATATATATATGTATATATATATTCCGATCTACATACTCGAATAATGGATACTTTATTCGCCATCAATGATTGTTTTGGTAAAGCCATACTCAGTGCATTCATTAGATGAACGGTAAAAAAGTAAGAGTGAGGGGAGGATGACTCATTGAGGCATGCAGGCTGTAGTGCGCGTCAACTCTATCTGAATTGTGCGATCACATCTGAAAAAATATATCTTTTCAAGTTCTATTTAGTCCATATGTGTCAAACTCAAGGCCCACGGGCCACATCCAGCCCGGTCTGTAATTATATCCGGCCCGCGAGATCATTTTATATACTGTATTATTGTTATTAATGGCCCGGGGATATGAAGCGCTGGTAACACAATAAACTACAGATCCCATAATACAGCGCTTCAGCTGCCTTGCCGAACACTTGCCATGTCAATCAAGTCTAGCTTATGATGCTGCAAGTTATTGCGAAGCTAGCCCACACGATGCCAAAGAGAAAAGTTGATTCTGAAAATAGAGCCTTTAAAAACCGATGGGAGGCTGAGTATATGTTTCCTGACATATATTCCATCCTATATATATGACAGCAACACTCATCACTCACAACAGTGACAAAACAATTACATTGACAGTCATGTTACGTTATTTTCAAAATGTTTCCTTTTCTTTTTCATTACTTCTTTAACACACTACTTCTCCGCTGCAAAGCGCGGGTATTTTGCTAGTTATTTAGTAAATGTGAATCAGGTAGTGCTACTGGGGCTCCTTTAACACCAAGGTCTTCTTCTTTCGGCTGCTTAGGGGTTGCCATAGCAGATCATCTTTTTCCATATGTTTCTGTCCTCTGCATCTTGTTCTGTTACACCCGTCACCTGCATGTCCTCTCTCACCGCATCCATAAACCTTTTCTTGGGCCTTCCTTTTTTTCTCTTCCCTGGCAGCTCTATCCTTAGCATCCTTCTCCCAATATACTCAGCATCTTTCCTCTACACATGTCCAAACCAACACAATCTTGCCTCTCTTTGTCTCCCAATCGTCCAACTTGAGCTGACCCTCTAATGTCTTCATTTCTAATCTTATCCATCCTCGTCACACCCAATGTAAATCTTAGCATCTTTAACTCTGCTATTCCAGCTCTGTCTCCTGCTTTCTGGTCAGTGCCACCATCTCCAATTCATATAACAAAGCTGGTCTCACTACCGTCCTGTAGACCTTCCCTTTCACTCTTGCTGATATCCGTCTGTCACAAATCACTCCTGACACTCTTCTTCACCGATTCCACCCTGCCTGCAGTCTCTTTTCCACCTCTCTTCCACACTCCCTGTTACTCTGAATTGTTGATCACAAGTATTTAAACTCATCCACCTGAAGCAACTTAACTCTGTGCATCCTCACCATTTCACTGGAGACTTCAGAACAGACAGAAGAATTAAGTTTTATTGTGTGGCACACATACAGACTCATCTCAGATGGAACAATGAGCAAACAACTGAAAGCAATTCTTACATTTATTACAATTATTATCACACAAGTCATTATTCATCGTCATCTTACTCCTAGCACTCCATTGTGCTAGCCCTCCCTCTAATTGATTTCACCAGTAATTCTTAGTTGAGGGGGAGTCAGACCCCACTCTGTCTTATCTGTTTGATGAGGACCATTCCTGCTTGCTACTATAATTTCACATTCCCTCTCTGAGCGAGGGGCCCATCCTTCTCCAGTTCTCCTGCACGTCTAACCTTTGGCCTAATGAACTATTAGTGATTTCCACATTCTCTGCCTTGACACATTATGGAACCCGATTACTTAAATTCATATATTTGATTACGCTGCTTTCCAGTTCTGTTATTGATCACCATCATCTCTTGTCTGCCATCATTTTTCAGAGTTTTGGTTTCTTAGTCCAGCTACTGAGTTCCCCCTTTTCTAAACAGTTATGCTGTTTAATTATGTTCTGCAGCAATTTTCCTACCATCTTTGACATTATGACCAACTGCTTCACCCCAGTTGATGACACAGAATGTAATTAGAGCTGTACACATATGAATCTGGATTGTGTGTGCAAAATTAGATGTAAACCTGCATGCTATATACATTTGTGTCATGCATTTCATTTTAGTGTAAATTTGTTTCATGCCATAATTAAAATGAAAGCAATCAGATGATTAATTGCTTCTTAGTATGGCACACATTTCTTTCTATGACCATGCATCAGTCATGCCCAAAATTAAATCGAATCAAATAGCCAGTTATCATCAAGAAGTGGAGTAATGGGCATCAACAATAGGGGCAGGAGGTGTTCTGTTCATGACTATATGTTCCCAATCAGCATCAACAAACGAACTGAAATCAGAAAATGTTATCTCTCATACAGCACTGATAACAAAGCAGTTTGCTCCTGATGATGTGGGACTCCTGAATGCATTAGTACACAAGGCCAGCGCTTGAGCTTCATTTGCTGCTGGACTGCTGTCATCAGGTCCTCTGCTGCTCAACAACAACAACATTTATTTATATAGCACATTTTCATACAAATAATGTAGCTCAAAGTGCTTTACATGATGAAAAAAAGAGAAATCAAAGACAAAATAAGAATTAAAATAAGACAACACTAATTAACATAGAATGACAGTAAGGTCCAATGGCCAGGGAGGACAGAAAAAACAAAAAAAAAAACTCCAGATGGCTGGAGAGAAAAAATAAAATCTGCAGGGGTTCCAGGCCATGAGACCGACCAGCCCCCACTGGATATTCTACCTAACATAAATGAAACAGGACTTGATGATGATGGTCATGTAGACTTCTGGCTTTTAATCCATAAATGTAGGATCATCACGGTGCTTTGATTAGGTGGTGATGGTGCAGGTCGCCACCACAGAAAACTGGGGAAAGAAACAGAAGAGAGAGATGGGGTTAGTACAGATTTTAGAGCCACCATAAATAGTTATGATAATAAATTGAATATACAGAGTATCAGTATTAAATTAAAGTGAAGTTATGAAAAGGCCATGTTAAAGTAATGTGTTTTCAGCAGTGTTTTAAAGTGCTCTACTGTATCAGCCTGGCGAATTCCTATTGGCAGGCTATTCCAGATTTTAGGTGCATAGCAGCAGAAGGCCGCCTCACCACTTCTTTTAAGTTTCGCTCTTGGAATTCTAAGGAGACACTCATTTGAGGATCTAAGGTTATGATTTGGAATATAAGGTGTCAGACATTCCGATATATAAGATGCACCAGATTATTTAAGGCTTTATAAACCATAAGCAGTATTTTAAAGTCAATCCTGAATGACACAGGCAACCAGTGTAGTGACATCAAAACTGGAGAGATGTGCTCGGATTTTCTTTTGCTAGTTAGGATTCTAGCAGCTGCATTCTGCACTCGTTGCAAATGATTTATGTCTTTTTTGGGCAGTCCTGAGAGGAGTGCGCTACAGTAATCTAGTTGACTGAAAACAAAAGCGTGAATTAATTTCTCAGCATCTTTCAGTGATATAAGAGGTCTAACTTTTGCTATGTTTCTTAAGTGAAAAAATGCTGTCCTAGTGGTCTGATGAATATGCGATTTAAAATTCAGATTACAGTCAACGGTTACCCCTAAGTTTTTTACTTCCGTCTTAACCTTTAATCCTAATGCATCAAGTTTATTTCTGATAACCTCATTGAATCCATTATTGCCAATTACTAAAATTTCAGTTTTCTCTTTATTTAGTTTGAGAAAATTACTATTCATCCATTCAGAAATACCAGTAAGACATTGTGTTAGTGATTCGAGAGAGTCAGTGTCATAAGGTGCTATTGATAAGTACAGCTGTGTGTCATCAGCATAGCTGTGGTAGCTCACGTTGTAACTTGAGATAATCTGACCTAACGGAAGCATGTAGATTGAGAACAGCAGCAGACCCAGGATAGAGCCTTGTGGAACACCATATCGGATATCATGTGTCTTTGAGTTATGATTACCACGACTCACATAGAATTTTCTACCTGCAAGGTAGGATTCAAACCAATTTAAGACAGTGCCAGAGAGGCCCTCCCATTGACTACAGAGACTTCTAAGAATATTGTGATCAATGGTGTCAAATGCAGCACTCAGATCTAGGAGGATGAGAACAGATAAATGGCCTCTGTCTGCATTTATCCGCAAGTCATTTACTATTTTAATGAGTGCAGTTTCTGTCCTGTGATTTGTTATGAAACCTGACTGAAATTTATCAAGAATAGCAGGTTTATTGAGGTGGTCATTTAACTGCATAATGACTGCCTTCTCTAGAATTTTACTTAAGAAGGGGAGGTTAGAGATGGGTCTAAAATTTTCAAGAGCAGTGGGGTCGAGATTATTTTTCAAATTTCAAGGTCAGGTTGTTCTAATTACTACTGAAGGTGACGGAGTGTTGTTGCATGTTGATAAGCATATGCAAGTTAGAATTTCACTGTACTGTGCTCATGTGACAGTAATGACCCTCTAAACCTATAAACCTGTTTCATTTTGGTATGACTGACACATAGCTGTGGAAAGAAATGCAGTGCGGCTGAGCAGACTCTCAGTTCAATGTAATGAGTTGGCTTTGCTTTTAGTAAATGCATGTTTAATGCCTAATTGAATGGGCATGAATTAAAAGGCAATGTATTTTTTTATTTAATTATTGTATTGACTGATTTTTTAATTACTTATTCATTATTATTCGTGCCTAACTTAACTTGTTTTTCTTTTCTTGTAACTGTTTCCTTGTCATCTTGTAAAGCACTCTCAGCTACATTCTTTGTGTAAGAATGTGCTATTGAAATAAATGTTGTTCCAGTTGGCATAAATATTATGTGCCATATTGAAGAGCAATGAATATTTTAATTAATTTTACTTTTAATGATAACACAAAAAAAATCCGAACAAAATAAAAAACACCAAACACAAATATTCATTGGTTTTCGGATTGCATTTCATTTTGGCACAGCACATTCTCTATTCATGTAATTCTCAATAGTTAATTCAGTGTAAAGGAACTGAAATTATTTTCAGTTAGGGTGCACTTTATGTCGAAACCTATTATAATTATATAAGCATACAGCCTGTTGATCATATGACTCTCTCTCACTCCACAGGAACCAGAGTGACTGTGAATGCAGTGCACCCGGGCTCAGTCCGCTCAGAGCTGGTGAGACACTCCACTCTCCTGTCCCTCGTCTGGCGACTCTTTTCTTTCTTTATTAAGACCCCCAAAGAAGGAGCACAAACCAGCATCTTCTGTGCGGTGGCTGAGGAGCTGGATTCTGTCTCTGGGGTCTACTTCAGGTATAAGTCAATTTCTCCCTCCACAGTTTTTTTTTCGTGACCCATTTCTCAGTTTTATGTTGAACAAAGGTGACTAAAAATGTGATACGTGAGCATTTTGGACCCTTCATCCCAGCTGTACATGCTACAAACATCTGACATAAACTGGCCACTTTATTTATTAAAAATAATGGGAAACCCTAGTCTTTTACTAACTGAATGGGATTTGCGCCAATATCTTAAAGACCTAGGCACCTGTGAATCTTTAATGTGTTGTAAGTCAGACCTTTTTACATGTTAGGTATTCTAAATGGCACCATAAGTCGCTGACGGTGAGAAGCATCAACCTTTATTGCAGGTTTAAGGTGATGGAACTGCATCACTTCAGTCCCCACCTGTGTCTCTTGGTGAAGGAGACTGAGCTAGACAGACCTGGCCTTCCTATCCTCTACATCATTGTCTAGATAATTTTGGGGGATTCACCATTAACTTCTTCTCAGCTAAGAGATGAAATTCCTACAACAAATTTCCCCAGTGGGCCATGTATAGTCTGATACTCCTAATCTGTTTTCCAATAGTCTACTTTTAGAGCAGCACTGAGCACACACTTTCAGTTGTTACAGGTAACTCTTCATATAAAGTATTTATCTCTGCTGTCACCCAAAAATGCCTCAGATGACCACATTAAAACAGAATTGACTTCTCCTAACACTGTCCTAACCTGATCTGTGATTTTTTATGCAGTGACTGCCATCCAGCTTTTGTCGCACCTCAAGGACGAAATGACAAGACAGCAAGAGAGCTTTGGGACGTGAGTTGCAAGCTCCTGGGAATCCAGTGGACCTGAGTTTTTGTTAATGATGAGTTCTTGGACTGGATATGGAAAGGTTGCCAGTTCAAGACAGTTGCACAATTAAGATTTGTGATCTGTCCATTGTTTTGGATAAAGTGTTAGCTACATTCAGAAATGTAAATGCTACCCCTGTTTAATAAACATATTTGGTTTCTAATACTTCTTTTTGCTCCAACTGTTAATAGGTTTATATGCTAACCAATGGAAGATTGTGTGAAAGATTGTGCGTTCCATTATAGGTTTATAGGGCATTATTGTTTAGTCCATAGAGTGCAGTGAAATTGTAATTGTGTTTCATCTTCATTAAATCCAAGTTCATTACCGTATATACTCACGTATAAGTCGGGTCTTGAAACCCGAAAAATCCAACATAAAATCAGACCCCAACTCATATGCCGTTCAAAAATTACATCTTCTTGCCTCCTCCAATCTCACACCAGTTTCTCAGACACATTGAATTTTATTGCAGCAGTGCAGTTACCAATTTCTTTCGCTACTTCAACGACGTTTCATTTAAAACCAGCTTCATATTTTCTTCTGATCGAACGCTCCCTCGTAGATAAGGGATGCTCTTATGATAAAGGTGTATGAGGGTGTGAGATAGAAAAAACACAAATATGTGCAAACGTAGCTTCGGAATAGTTCAGGTATTACTGTGTGGTCACGTAGGGACAATACATAAAAAAAACGCCGTGTGCTCCATGGTTTCTCTCTCAGGTGGGCGTTAGCATATCACAATCTGTTGGACCAATATCGTGAGTGTTCCACATTCGACTTATACGAGCAACATTATGAAATACCAGAAATTATACAGTAAAATAAGTCCCGACTTATCCACGGAGAGAACATAAATGCGAGTATATACGGTATATATAAAGAAAAGTAGCAGTACTTAATGATTTGGTTTTGTGTTGCTTTAAGGAATTTGAATGCTGGGTGGTCAACCACAAAAGAAGTAATTACACCTTTTTTGGTAGTGGACTTTTTTTTTTTTTAAAGGAGAGTTCAACATGTCAGTTGAAAGATTGTATGCAGCTGAACAGTCTTGGGGTGCCAGATATTCCGTCTAGATGGCACTGTGCTGAATGTATGGATTTCACTTCCATTTTCTATTGTTCCTGCTAGGAATTGTCTAGGTGTGAAGGAGTGTGCACTGCAGCCAACTAGCATCCCTTCTAAGGATGAATTTTCTTAGGTGGTCAGGATCAGTTACATGGCAGCATTGCCAGTATTAAATGAACTCTAATAGCACTAAGGTTTAGAAACATTGTTTATCAAATAAACACTTCATGTTAAATTATCAGTGGTGGGCATTAATGATATATGTGGTAAGGCTTTGTATGTCATTCCTTACAGACACACCCTTTAGTTTTTCCATCAGTTGTAATGAAATAAATTGACTCAGAAGAACTCAAAAAGAGTTGAGGAATTGCCCCATATAATGTCCGTCAGATGTTGTAAGATTTGGATGAAAAAAATGATCAAAAAACCAAAGCATTTGACAAAATGCAGAGATGACATGAGGATTTATATACAAAATGGCTACAGGAAATGAGTTGGCAGGAAATGGCATCAATACAGTGAGACGGGAGTGATTTCATTTTGGCTTGGCCAGAATTGACGTCATCTATGGGAGCCGGAAGTGACATCATCATGATGGGAACAAAAAGTAGCATCGTCCTGGGGAGACAGAGTGGCCATTTTGTGAAACCACAAGTATTGGAGGTAAGTGTGTGTTTTCTTCTTTTGCTGTGTTGGAAGAGAGAGAGGCTTTAGTACTCAAAATCAACCTTTCATCTCATGCTATATCACTCACTTTAGGGCTTGTTGGTTGCCTCCTAAGCGCACGTGTGTGACACAGTGTTAATTCATCTGTTGTTGAAAGTTATTCATTTAATTGAAGGTCATGAAGGCCTGACCATGTCAAAGCAAATTTTGGTGCGATGTGTGGAGGAACTTTGACTCGGGTGTCTGTCCACCACAGAGTACACTCTCTCTTGAGTCTCCAGGTAAACTAGCTATACATCTAAGGCCTAACAGAATTAGGCTACAGAAAAGACGTAGTCCAGACAGTAGTGGCTCGGCTGATACCAGGGCTACAGGGGATGAATTATGAGGAAAGGTTAAAAGCCATATTAGGTTTAAGCAAAAGGAGCTTATTTAAGTGGAGATTTATTTGAAGTGTTTTAAATTATGAAGGGAATTAGTCCAGTGCAGTGGATCGAGACTCTGACGTTAAAATGAGTTCATCAACAACACAGGGACACAGTTGGAAACTTGTTAAAGGTACATTTTACACAAATGTAAAAAACAAAAAAAAGTTTTTCTTCATGCAAAGAAAACAAATTATAAAGTGATGTGGTGGACAGCGGGACTTTAGGGACCTTCAGATCTCGATTTGATGTTATTTTGGCCAATCTAGGTCAAGGATATCCAATCCAAGAGGGCCACAGTGGAAGCAGGTTTTCCTTTATTCCACTCGCTTAATCATTGAGCAGTGTCTGCTGTGAGTTTGTTTCCCTTAATTTTAATTGCCTTGTTTTACATGATTCAGATCTCTGAATTCTTTTTCTTAAATGGTAGCTAAACAAAAATGAGATGTGAAGTGAGATAACAGATGTCCAGCTAAGTTGGAGCCTCACACACCCAATTCTTATTGTTAATTGAACCCATTATTGAATTCCATGGCTTGTTGGTACTCTCATTCTGCCATGGCCGACATTTCCAAAACTGGTCATTTTCGTTTGCCTGAGAACACCATCAAAATGTTTTGTGAACCTGAGCAGGTCGGCAATAGTGAGACCTTCACCTTTTGTATGATGGATGCTGGTTGCAGCTCATGTGTTGGCTCATTTCGTTTCTCGTTATTGTTTGAGTGCTAATAAGAGAATGAAGAAACAAAGGGTCTGTGTCTTAAATAGCAAGTCAATTAAAATTAAGGCAAGAGACATTTAGAAGCAAAAACTGGTGGCTAGTTAGGAATATGGTTAGAATGAAAACCTGCAATCACTGCGGCACTGATGTTGATGAGTAAGATGGAGGAGTTTGTTGGCCGGAACGTAAGGTAAAAATTTAACATCTTATTATAGAAAGAAACCACCTCTAACAGGACAAATCAGTAATCGGGCAGGAGAAAAGCTGTTCGTGGTATCTTTTAATTACTCCTCAGCAAAATGCCTTAGAGCAGGGGTCCCCAACTCCGGTCCTGGAGGGCCACAGTGGCTGTAGGTTATCAATCTAACCCTTTACTTAATTAGTGACCTGTTTTTGCTGCTAATTAACTTCTTTTGAATTAATTATAATTGACTTTTTTAAAGATTTGTTCCCCTGAATTTCTTCATCTTGCCTTAAATGGCACCAAACAGAAATGAAATGTGAAGTGAGTGGGCCAACAGAAGACCAGCCAAGTCAGGGCCTCAAACTCCAACCAATTTCACTTCAACCAGCTACTTAATTAGGCGCCGATTCTTGTTGTTAATTAAACGCGTTCTTTAATTCTGTGGCTTGTTGCTGCTCCCATGTTGCAATAGCGTAAGGGTCGCTAACTCCGGTCCTGGTGGACCACTGTGGCTGCAGGTTTTCATTCTAACCCTTTTTTTAATGAGTGCTCTGTTTTTGCTGCTCATTAACTTCTTTTGAATTCTTCTTGAAGACTCAGACCCCTTAATTGTTTCTTTTTCCTTAATTAGCAGCCAAACAATAATGAGATATAAAATGAGTCAAAACAACGGGTGCCAATATTACAATGTCTGAAAATAAAAAAGGTGAAGGTCTCAGTAATGTAGATCTGCTCAGGTCCCTAAAACATTTTAACAGAGCTCTTAGAAAAGAGAAAATCAAAAGTTTCGGAAATGTCTGCTAATGCACCATGAGAGCAGCAACAAGCCACAGAATTAAAGAACGTGTTTAATTAACAACAAGAATCAGCACCTCATTAAGTAGCTGGTTGGAGTGAAATTGGTTGGAGTTTGAGGCCCTGACTTAGCTGGTCTTCTACTGGCTCCCTCACTTCACATTTCATTTCTCTGTGGGTGCCATTTAAGGAAAGAAATGAAGCAATTCAGAGGAATGAGGAAAAAATTCAGGGGAACAAATCATAAGAAAGCAATTCAATTAAAATGAATTCACAAGAAGTTAATTAGCAGCAAAAGCAGGGCCCTCATTAAAAAAAGGGTCAGAATGAAAATCTGCAGCCACAGTGGTCCTCCAGGACCGGAATTGGTGACCCCGTAATAGCAGACATTTACGAAATTGTTGATTTTCTCCTTTCTAAGAGCAAAGTTGAAATGTTTTGTGGATCTGAGCAGATCAACATTCCTGAGACCTTCACCATTCTTTATTTTCAGATATTGTATGATGGACACAGTTTGATGGTCATGTTTTGGTTCATTTTATATCTCATTTTTGTTCGGCTGTTAGTTAAGGAAAAAGAAACAATTGAGGAGTCTGAGTCTTCAAGAGCAAGTCAATTAAAATGAATGCAAAAGAAGTTAATTGGCAGCAAAAACATGTCACTAATTAAGAAAGGGTTAGAATGAAAACCTGCAGCCTGTGGGTCCCTCCAGGTCCGGATGTGGGAACCCCTGCCTTAGAGGGAGCATTCTTTAAAAGCAGTCTGTTACAGCAGGGTCAAAATGATCAGAATAGCAAAGAATAGAGGTTCGTTTTATAAACTGTTGAATTTACATAGAGTGTCAATCAATGCATACATTTTACTCGGGATGGTTTGTTGGTTTACACCCAAATGACTTATATGAAATACTAGCAAAATACCCGCGCTTCGCAGCGGAGAAGTAGTGTGTTAAAGAAGCAATGAAAAAGAAAAGGAAACATTTTGAAAATAACGTAACCTGATTGTCAATGTAATTGTTTTGTCACTGTTGTGAGTGATGAGTGTTGTTGTCATATATATATATATATATATATATATATATATATACATATATACACATACATATACACACACACACATAAATACATACACACATACATATATACATACACACACATATATACACACAAATACATATATATATACATACACACACACATATATAAACATATATATACATATACATACATATCTACATATATACACACACAGCTATTTCAGATCAGTGCAATACGCTGTTTGTTAAAACGGATGACACCCGCTCTTACGCAAGTCTGCGTGGATATTATGAACTATCGATTTGTTCAAGTTCTATTTAAATTTTAAATAGAAGGAATTTTTATTTAGTCGACAGAAATATCTTTGGTAGGAATGGTAAAACAGACAGGAATATTATTCGTGAATAAATCAACTCAAACCTTAAACAACTTATAATATTTTGCTCTCCATAAAAATATATCCTGTCTAAATTATACAAGTTAGAAATAAAGTAAACGTTAAAAGAACAAACATTCAAATTTCTTTACTCTTATGTAATTTTATATAAAAAATAAACTTAGATTTTAAATATCCCAAAAGATTTTGCTCTCCATAAAAATATATCCTGTCAAAATTATACAAATTCAAATATGAACATGCTGCATAACAAAACCTGGAAATATAAATAAAATGTGTTCCTTTCAGCAATAACAAATCAAATCATTCAGTTGTCTTTGCTCATATGTCATTTTAGAGCTGGACGCCTGGCATCTTTTTGGCAACAAGTTCGTTTTGTTTGTGTGAGGTTCTGTGTTGTGGAGATTCTCAGGATGGATTGCAGGTGCTCATCAGTGAGGCGACTCCTGTGTGCTGTTTTGTTAGTCTTTATCACTGAGAAGAGCTTCTCACACAGATATGTGCTACCAAACATGCACAAGGTTCGAGCCGCATGTAGACGGACTTTTTGTTCTTCAAAGTCACCAAAGCGCCGTGCAAACTCAGTGCGCCAGTTTATCAGCAAAGTGCGATTTGGGAACACCGTAGTGACGACTTGGTTTAACATTACTTGGCAACAGGGAAAGTGGGGCAATTGCACTGGTGCATTTGTGTCTCCCATAAAAGCAGCTTCACTTGAAATCACTTTGTGATTGTGCACGGGTAAAACGTCCGCTGAAGTGTCAGATTCTTATTTAATTCTTCTGCTTTCTGTATCTTCTGCATTGCATTCAGGTTACCCTGATGTTTTGTCTCATAGTGCCGCCTTAGATTAAATTCTGTAATTACAGCCACATTAGCTCCACAAATGAGACACACGGGTTCAGTAAACATATACTCAGCCTCCCATCGGTTTTAAAGGCTCTATTTTCAGAATCAACTTTTCTCTTCAGCATCGTGTGAGCTAGCTTCGCAATAACTTGCAGCATCATAAGCTAGACTTGATTAACGCGTAAGTGTTCGGCAAGGCAGCTGAAGCGCTGCATTATGGGATCTGTAGTTTATTGTGTTACCAGCGCTTCATATACCCGGCCATTAATAACAATAATACAGTATATAAAATGATCTCGGGCCGGATATAATTACACGCCGGCCGGATGTGGCCCGCGCCCTTGAGTTTGACACATATGGACTAAATAGAACTTGAAAAGATATATTTTTTCAAATGTGATCGCAATTCAGATAGAGTTGACGCAAGACTACAGCCTGCATGCCTCAATAAGTCATCCTCCCTCGCTCTTACTTTTTACCGCTCATCTAATGAATACACTGAGTATGGCTTTACCAAAACAATCATTGATGGCTAATAAAGTATCCATTATTCGAGTATGTAGATCGGGATATATATATATATATATATATATATACCCGCGTATAGCAGCGAGAAGTAGTGTGTTAAAAAGCTAGAAAAGAAAAGGGAACATTTTAAAAATAACGTAACATGACTGTCAATATACAGTATTTGTTTTGTGAGTGTTACTGAGTGTTGCTGTCATCAAGGATTTGATTATCATTATTTCTTTCAATCAGGTTCGTATTTGTAGGATGTGTTGTGTTCAAGTTACATTCCGTGTTTGTCAATCGCTGTAAAGATGACAGGTTTCATTCATCGATTCGCTTCTTACTGCATCAATAAACAGCTCGCCTTCTTCTTTATCTGAGACCTGACACACTGCATGCACGGGTTTTTTACACTGTCTTCCTTTAGCGGACATTGACTTTTTCCAACGTGTGCTTTGTTTCCGCAGTAGTTGGATTTATGAATATGCTTGTATGTATCAGACGCTTCATATTTTTGCTGCCTTTTCAATTGTGTAATTCGGTTTTGTTCAGCTTTTGGAACTGTTGCTTTTATCTGTGCACGCGCCAGTTCACGGAGCCGCTCGTGTACATGCATCGAAGGTTCCCAGCTGTGCTGGTGCCATCTCGTGCTATGTCCATGGCTGTATTTAATGTTACCTTAGTCCTGGCACTTAAAACTTTCTCTCGCAGTTTCGCTGAGTTTGTGTCAAACACCACCCTGACCATCTCATCTTCCTCTCAATAAGCACAGTCCTTCACCCGTGAATATTTAGTGGCAGTTTGCTATTGGATTGCCGCTGACGGACGGCCTTATATGGGCAGGCACTAAATTACAAACGCCAGCGGCAGCCTGTCTATGAACTTAATTTAAAGTGTAGGTTTACATCGTGCTTTGTTTCCGAAGTAGCAGAACTCATGAATATGGTTGTATATGTCACTCGCTCGCTTCTTATTGTTTTGCTGCCTTCTCAATTATATAATGCATGTTTTCTTCAGCGCTTTTGAGGTCTTCCTGGTTTTCTATGTACTGCGTGATTACGGGAGGCGTGATGATGTCACACTAAACTCCCCCCACGGCGTTGAAGCTCATCTCCATTACAGTAAATGGAGAAAAACTGCTTCCAGTTATGACCATTACGCGTAGAATTTCGATATAAAACCTGCCCAACTTTTGTAAGGAAGCTGTAAGGAATGAACCTGCCAAATTTCAGCCTTCCACCCACACGGGAAGTTGGAGAATTAGTGATGAGTCAGTGAGTGAGTGAGTCAGTCAGTGAGTGAATGAGTGAGTGAGTGAGTGAGGGCTTTGCCTTTTATTAGTATAGATTTAAATGATGTTAACATTTTATCTGTATAATTTAATAAATATTTTGCTGCATTTCATCTTAAAATGATATCATCATCATATATAAATATGTGCTAAAGGTTGCGCAATATTATAACTATCGCAAGTTTACAGTGAGGTAATTGTACTTATAAATACAAACAGTTCTACAAGGAGCACTTGATGGAGTGTGTTTATAGTTTTTGGGATGAAACTGTTTTTGAAACTGTTTTTGAACCGTGATGTCTGAAAGGCTCTGAAGTGTTTGTCGTATGGGGGTAGCTCACATAGACTGTGTGCATGGCTGAGGCAGTGTTTGCTTGATGCTCTATACCGATAATTCTCTTTCCGATCAGCTGCTGTAGGGCTGTGATTCCACACTTGGATATAGTAGGGTAAATACTCTTATGTGGTTCAGTGAGAGTAATATGGAAAAAGATGATCCGATGTGGCAACCCCTAACAGGAGCAGCTGAAAGAAGAAGAAGAAGAAGAAGGTGCAGTGAGAGTAACAATGCTAAAGCTGCTATGGTTTTTGGAATAGTTTGGCCATGCTTCTGTAACCAATAAGCAATATGCAGTTAATTTCAGTGTATTTGATAAAGCCGCGTCAGGGATGTGGATCTAAAAAAGAAAGGGAAACCACACTGGAACAATAGAACTGCTTTGACGCTGGGTGTCGCCAGTTTGCAAAACCGATCTGAGAATTTGCGTACGCCGGGGATTGAGTTGGCGTGAAAATGTGCGTGGTTTTACGGCAAGTTTAGTTTTTATACATTGTGATGTGAGCATGGAAATGGGCTTACGCAACATTTTTGTGCATATGCACCATTTATACATGAGGCCCCAGGACCAGATAATATTTACCCTCAAGTTTTTAAGGAGGTTAGCGAGTGTTTCATCTTGGTAGAGTAATATATATACAGGGTATATTGCTGTACTTTCCCCTATTGTATTATTAATATGTAGCCAAAGAATGTCTAATCTCACAGATTTACCACTGTTTATAAGGTATTATTCTATATAACATCCCCACCTTCCCTTCTATATCTATAACCTCAGGCAATTAGATGTAGTAAAAAGACCAGCAGGAGTTAAGTTACACATAAAATAATGTATTATTGATAATATTCATAAATAATAACAATATGCAAAGTACATTTGAATATTGGCAACCATACAACCTGATTAAATGGTGATGTGTAGCTCAGGTGGCACACAGACTTGTTAGTTACGTCTCTAGTTAAGGCATCATTGGTGCTCAGCTTTCAGCCAACTTGTCTGTTCAATATGGCTGCCAGGCTGTACTCTTCATTGTGTTGTCTTCTTCATCATATGTTGGTTAGCAAGCAAGAAAGACAGAGTGAGATAAAGCAAGCAAATTTATGGGTTTTCTGTCTGACCCCTACAGCTAATAGGACATCATGTTACTTAAAGGCCTCTGAGACAAGCCAGTTCCAAACAGCCATACCTCAGACCAACTGGTTTAAAACACATCCTCTCCCAACTCTGTCGTAAAATGTAAAGAGATTCACTCATAAAAGGGGGGTTGGGGGGGGGGCACTAAATTATGTTGCTTTGCCTAAATTACAAATAAAGATGTTCAAAATATTTATCAAGTTATATGTAAAATCTCACATCACAACAGCGAGTGCAAATATAAACCCATGTCACATATTTTTAGGAAGTCACTGCAGACTGGGGAGATTCCAAAGGACTGGAAAATGACAACTATCATCCCATTATATAAAAAGGGTGACAGGGCAAATCTAAGAAACTATAGGCCAGTAAGCCTAACATGAATCACAGGAAAGGTAATGGAAGGAATTATTAAGGATAAGATTTAGCAGCACATGGCAAGGAGTTTAACTGAGAAGTCAGCATGGGTTCAGAAGAGGGAGGTCGTGTTTTACGAACATGCTGGAATTGTATGAGGAGGCAACAAAAGGATACGATCAAAGTTGTGCTTACATTATTTATCTTGACTTTCAGAAAGCATTTCATAAGGTGTCACATGAGAGGTTAGGCATCAAACTAAAAGAAGTGGCAGTTCAGGGTGATGTTTTTAGATGGGTGCAGAATTGGCTCAGACACAGTAAGCAGAGGGTGATGTTATTAGGAACCTTATTAGAATTGGCTAATGTTAAGAGTGGTGTCCAGCAGGGGTCAGTGCTGGGGCCTTTGCTATTTTTAATATATATAAATGATTTAGATAGGAATATAAGTAACAAGATGGTTAAGTTTGTAGATGATACCAAGATAGGTGGATTAGCAGATAATCTGGAATCCATTATATCATTACAGGATAGCATACAGGGCTTGGACAGATTTGTGGCAGATGAAATTTAATTTCAGTAAATGTAAAGTATTACACATAGGAAGTAAAAATATTAGGTTTGAATACACAATGGGCGGTCGGAAAATCGAGAGTACACCTTATGAGAAGGATTTAGGATAGTAGTGGACTCTAAGCTATCAACTTTCAGACAGTGTTCAGAGGCCATTAAGAAGGCTAACGGAATGTGAGGTTATATGACACCTTGATATGTGGAGTACAAGTCACAGGAGGTTCTGCTCAATCTTTATGATGCATCCTCTGGAGTATTCTGCGCAGTTTTGGTCTTCAGGCTACAAAAAGGACATAACAGCACTAGAAAAGGTCCAGAGAAGAGCGACTAGGCTGATTCCAGGGCTACAGAGGCTGAATTGTGAAGAAAGATTAAAAGAGCTGAGCCTTTACAGTTTAAGCAAAAGAAAATTAAGAGGTGACCTAACTGAAGTGTTTAAAATTATGAAGGGAATCAGTCCAGTGGATCAAGACTGTTAGTCATCTTTCAGCATATTTGGTTGTTCACCTGACCTTTATCTGTTTTTCTGATGTGCCTGCAAAGGTTTCTGACATTCATTAACCTTTTATGCTATTTCTTTAAGATGAAAGATATGTTACCCTAAAATAATTCTTCCACACACATCCTTTTCTAGTCATAATTTTTCAAATGGCTGGTCCAGCGCAGGTGTTGTGATCAGACTCACTAGCAAACTTGGCACACTCTGAACATGTAAAGCATCTGACTGAATGTGGTATTTAATGGACACCATAAACTGTTACTTTACATTGTGACACCATTTGACAGAATCCTCTGTTGCCACGCCTGCCCATGAATTTTTGGCAAATCTGTTCTGCGATGTAACTGAGTGGCCCAACATGACTTTAGCGCCCATTAAACAGTACAGCTGCATGCATGACATTTGGGAGTGTGCCAAGTGTTCCAGTGAATTAGACCGGTGTACCTCCCTGGGGCCAGCTAAAATGTACATGCCATTAAAATGTGGATTATTTGTTTTTCAGAGTAGTACTCAATATTCAGTTTATATTGTGGTGCCAGTCCACCATAGGGCACACTCGCTCTCAAGTTTCCAAGTACCATATATATTCGCAGATAAGTTCTCCCGTGTATAAGATTAAAAAAATAAATAAATTAAGTGTCGCATTTTTGAACGGGCGATGAACAATTTTTTGAATTTCAAGACACAACTTATACGCGAGTATATACAGCGTACAGAACCTTATCAGTTTACGAAAATGGAGGTGAATAGAGGATAAGATTAAAGTGTTTAAAATTATGAAAGTAATTAACACAGTGGATCGAGCCTGTTGCTTTAAAAGAAATTCTGCAACAAAAACACGGGATAAGACTAGAAACTTGTTAGGAGTTGATTTTACATAAATGCTTAAAACATTTTTTCTCGCACAAAAACTACAGGAATAAATGACCCGGTAGTGTGGTGGAGGACAGGACGTTTGGAACTTTCAAATCTAGACCTGATTTTGTTTTGGACGATTCTGGTCAGCAGGATGGACGTGCTCAGTGAGCTAAATGGTCTGTTTTCGTCACATTTTAATTAATTAATGGGTACTGTAAACTGTTACCGTACATCGTGACACCATTTGACAGAGTCCTCTATTGACAAATTAGATTTTTGGCAAAACTCTCCTGAAGTTCAACAGAGGAATGTCTTGTGTCAAAGTTTGAGTGGTCCAGCATGACTTCAGTGTGGTTCTTTAATAATGCTTTACTGGGTTGTGGGGTTCCTTACAGAAAGATTGCTTGTTAAAGAACTATTTCATTCTGGGAAGGGTTCTTTGGGCTTTGAGAAAGTTCCTAATCCTGTGTGCGGACAGAATTGAGTGTATAGTAGGTGACCTAGTAGGTTACAGCAGATCAAGAAAACCTGATCCTGTGTTTATTGTAAGAAGCAAGAGTCCTTTTAACATTGGCAACTGTTGTCTATTCATGAGTGCTTATGGGAGCTGTTACAGATCTAAATAAACAAAGGACCTTTCTGGAACCTTCATGCAGATGGTTCTTTTGGGAACCATTGGCGTCACTTTGATGAACCAGATTGTGATCTTTATTTTTAAGAGTACAACTGCATGCCAGTGAAATTAACCAGCATGCCCAATTTGGCAGCCTAAAATGACCACACACTTAAAATACGGAATATCGTGTTCATGTCATAGAAAGTGGTGTGCCAGTAGGAACATGGAACTGAACGCAGCCAGGACAGTGGAAATGAGGGTTGATTTCTGTCACAGGCTCCTTAACTGCCTGGTCTTGGAAATCAGTGGCTGTGTTAGAGGTTGTGTCAGAGGTTGTGTCATTTAAATCCCTAGAGATCCCTGTCAGTCGCACGCTAGAATGGGCCATGCAGGTGTGGTCCCCGGCCGGGGCTGGAGTCCGGCTGGGACGCCCAGGAGGACCAGAGGAGGGCTTGTGCCTCCTCCAGACTGCCAGGGGGTGATCACACTGGTTGCATTGGGGGCCACGGGTAGAGGGCTTGGAAGCCCAACCCTGTAGGGGCCCGTGGCCACCACCAGGCGGCGCCCAGGTGCCTGAGGAACCCTGGAGCCCAGCACTTCCGCCACACCAGGAAGTGCTGGGGGGAAGAGAACAGGAGACACCCGGACGGCTCCCGGGTGCACAGCCGGCACTTCCGCCACACAGGGGTGTGTCCAAAGGAGAGTGCCGGGAAGCAGCTGGAGCCCATCCGGGTTCCCATTTAAGGGGCCGCCTCCCTCCAGTCATTAGTGGATGTTGGGTGGAAAAGGACAGAGCTGGAGAGGGGACTGGAGGCGGCCAAGAGAAAGGCACAGAGACTGTGAGGCCTGGACATTTGAGGGAACAGTGCTGGAGGCACGTGGAAGTGCACTGAGTTAAAATATTGTAAATATTGTAAATAAAAGTGTTTGTGGGTGAACTTACGATGTCCGTCTGCCTGTGTCCGGGTCCCAGTTCACACAGGTTACCCCCATCCCCAGAAAACACTGTTCTTCCCATGTCACCTTAAGAAGCTCAGCATCTCGCAAATGCATCATGGTGAACATCCGCTCAGCCATTATCGAGGGTCTTGTGACATCCTTCATCATCATCTGGTTCCCTGCTGCCTTGTCACTTTCCAGTTCCAGGCTGCAGCAAGTGGACTGCACAGCGGAAAAGATCATTGGATGTTCACTGCCAAGACCAAGAGGTGAGCAAGTAAGACTGCTGCTGTTTTCACCCACCAAATGGAGGAGGTACAAGTCCATCACCTCCCAGACCACATGTCATCTCCACAGCTTCTTTCCAGTAGACATCCAGCATCTTAATAAACTCTCATAGCATCTCATATAGACCACCCACACCCCCTACCCCTTGGCCCATCTCTTACCGGCCATGTCTGGACATTTCTCCTGTCTGTTTAGGAAATCTGAACTACAATCTATACTTAGATTTTACAACTAATATTTGCTTCCCATTTGTTATTGGTCTGTCATTTGCACATTTGGACTCTTTATCCAGCTGTCAGATTGCACTGCATCAGTAATGCCATTCCCAGTCAATAACTTGTTCTTTGCACTACACAAGATTTTCAGTCTGCTTTTGCTCTTCTGTATAGTCTTCACATTTCCAGGGCGTCATAGCTGTTTACTCTGTTGAACTGGATACCAGACAACGCTTAGAAATTGTGTGGTTGTCTGAAAATGTTTAGGCCCTGTGTGTCTGTAAACTGCTGATTCCTATTGCCGTTCTTCATTGTGTAGCGGGTGTATTGTCTACACTTTGACCAGTAATAATGTTGTCATTCCTTGTTGGGACGGTACCACAATCACTTTCTGACAGAACCCTTCAAAATCACTTCTGTTTTTTTTTTTTTTTATTGTCCAGCACCTGCTGAATCAGTGGTATGAGAAGACCCCTACATGTGACATACTGTTTGACTGTTTTTTTTTTTACTTCCTATTTTTTGGCTTTCTAGACCCAAAACTCACTCATTTTAGGCCATTTTGGACTAGCGGGAAATTACCCCATATGATAAGTAGTAAACCCCATAAGTGTCTTCGGCAAAAATGATCAGAAGGGCTTCAGGTTGTGCATGCCACATCAACCAACCTTAGGATATTTGAATTGTTAAAGTTACTCCTTTTCAGAAAACTCTGAAAGAATAAGGATCGGTAATATAGACGTGACGAGTGTCACTTTACGCTATTTCTAAGTCACGAATATGATCACATTTTTCATATTCGATTCTTTACTGGTGGTCCTAGCCCTCTAAAAGCCACTCGCAGAAGGTTAAAAATAACAAATTGCAGACATAAGCAAGTGGGGTATTGTTTTAGACGATTTCAAGGTCAGTCAGTCATTGTCCAACCTGCTATATCCTAACTACAGGTTCACGGGGGTCTACTGGAGCCAATCCCAGCCAACACAAGGTGCAAGGCAGGAACAAACCCCGGGCAGGACGCCAGCCCACCGAAGGGCACACACACACACACACACACACCAAGCACACACTAGGGACAATTTAGGATCGTGAATGCACCTAACCTGCATGTCTTTGGACTGTGAGAGGAAACCCACGCAGACACGGGGAGAACATGCAAACTCCACGCAGGGAGGTCCCAGGAATCGAACCCAGGTCTCCTCACAGCGCTACCACTGCGCCACCGTGCTGCTCAATTTCAAGGTCAGTGATTACAAATATGATGTTATTTTGGATTTTTGATTCTTTACCAAGAAAAAAAAAAATCTAAAATAAACTTGAGTGTTCAATAAACATAATTCAATCATGGACAGTGGTTCCAATCAATTATTTCTGAACAGTTTGAAAATGAAACGCTCATTTTAAGTTAATATGATCAGTTTGTATTCAGAACACATGACATAATGAAGGTAATTTAAATAAATGTCTTTGTGTAGAATTAAAGTAACTCAATCCCTGTTATTAAACTTAGATGATATATCTCTCTATTATATAAAAACATCCTGCGATGAGACAAGACTTTCTGGAAGATGTTTTGCGGTCCCGCAAGATGAGACTTTTGCCATGAGATTTTTTCAAGTCGCACCCTCCTCTCAACCCAGTTCAACCACGCCCATGGTCCTCTCACCTTTCATTTGTGTGAATGCTTTTGACAGACACAGTTCTTGCTCGCTCATCTCTTATACATTTTTTTTAAGTTTTCCTCACTTTAAGTTCCCAATTAAAGAAGACTTATTATGTCTAAATCTTATTGAAGAATTTCATCACGAAGGTTTATCAACAGAAAAAATGAGTATCCGAGCACAGAGAAAAGATGAAGTCCAACGAATTAACGCGAAAAATGAAGATCAGTTACACGACAAATTGGTTAAATGTGTATCAATAGACAATGCTGAAACAGTTGGTGGTGATCATGCAGAAGATGAAAACATCAACTTGCAATATCTCAAAGAATATCTACAACCGTTAACACCAACTGGTCTTCCACCGCTGAATTACTGTTAAAAGAAGGATGTATCCAAGAAAGGTAATGTAGTACATCTTCCGCGGATAACATTAGACAACAAAGGAGATCTTGACATGCCATTCATAATAAAATGTTAACAGTTTCCCGTTAGAATAGCTTTTGGAAAGACAATTAACAAATCTCAGAGCCAAACATTCAAAAAAGTAATTTTATTTAATAGAGAGAAAGAAACAAAATTCACTCACGGGAAGTTATACATTGCATTGTCATGATGACAGTCCAAACACAGAATCAAAATTCAATGCGATATTGACAAAATTTTAATTAAAAAAATTGTTTTACTTAAGTTTTACAGTAAAAGTGTTTGTGTGTTAATTTCAAAAGCCAAACAGAACGAAAACGTATAAAGCAACGAATACCCCTAACGCAACATGAAACAATTTACTTTTAATTTATTACGTTTTACTATTTTTTACTATGGTTAATTACTCGCTGTAATGTAAAATAGTTAGTTCTGTTTGCATGTGTAACAATTCCCATGAAAATAACAATCTGTTTAGGGCGACACGGTGGTGCAAGTGGGTAGCACTGCTGCCTCGCAGTAAGGAGACCCGGGTTCGCTTTCTGGGTTCTCACTGTGTGGAGTTTGCATGTTCTCCCCGTGTCTGTGTGGGTTTCCTCCCACAGTCCTAAGACATGCAGGTTAGGTGCATTGGGGATCCTAAATTGTCCCTAGTGTGTGCTTGGTGTGTGAGTGTGTGTGCCCTGCGGTGGGCTGGCGCCCTGCCCAGGGTTTGTTTCCTGCCTTGCACCCTGTATTGGTTGTGATTGGCTCCAGCAGACCACCGTGACCCTGTTGGTTGGATAGCGGGTTGGATAATGAATGAATGGATGGATGGATAATAATTTGTTTAAATTGTACATCCACTTCCCCATACATGAGTGGCAGAACTGCAAAGAGGCTAGCGCGTAGTGCCTGCCCGGGGGTTGGCGAGCGAAGTGTGTGTTGATTATACATAGAATTCTTAAGTCAATCCAATTTAATCTTATTTCAACACATATCGATTTTTTTTTTAAGTGCTTAGTGGTTCACACTTTAGTCCATACAGTAAACAAGTTCTATTGTGGTTGATTGAACATTTCATGTAATGTTAACATCATTACATTGTTGCATCAAAAATCAAGATTAAGCCGCTTTTCTGCTGTAGGTTAAATGATGTGTAGTCAACAAAAAAATGGCATTATGAAAAACAAATAATTTATTAAAAGTCTTTTAACTTTCTTACCGACTTTACAAAGTTGTGCGGGTAGCCTTGTGTTACCAAAGAAGGGGTGGGGCTTTATGAAAAAATAAAACACTTTATGCAAATAGGGGATAGTCCTTTACTGCACGTGAAACTTGATTATTTATGAAGTCAGTTGTGTATAGGGAAAATAACAACACCATGGTTCGAGGATTAAGAAATTGTTAATTCTGAATAATAAATAAAGTGAATAATGACACAATCCCTGAGACTGATTATGTCTTTTGAGAGAAAATAATATGATGGCTTTATTTGAACACAAATAAACTGTGTCAGAGTTGACATCTAACAAATCGAGCAAATTGAAGTCAAGGTAACTAGAAAAAGTTCAATAATGCCAGCAACGTAACTATTTCAAGTTAAAGTAACTTGAACTAATAAAAGTGACCATCCCCGTTGAGTTATCATAAGGTGAAAGTGACACGTATCTTATTACCATTGATAATATTTCAGACTTTAAACATTTAAATTGAAGCATCTATTTTAAAATTTCAAATATCTTCAAAGCTGACTCAACTATTCTTGTTGATTAGGAACTCCTGTTTCATGATATCAATCCTTACATTTCTTATAAACAGCCTTGTCTGTAGATGTCAATGAGGCAGCAGTACCCTCCTTCTTTTTAAGTCGTTTTTGTTATGAAATGCAGACTACTTCCCTCTTCATGTCAGCCCGCCTTCCTGCCGCCCGTGAAGTGCTCTTGTATTTGGCTACCCCTTCTGATTCTGCTACTCGGACAGCTCGGACTTCGGGAGGCTCCGAAACTACGGCGTCAGTGAACGATCTTCGTTAAAGTGACAGGCGCACTAGGCACGCAGCTAATCAGCCTGCTCACGGCGCTGCTTTGTGCCTACGTCTGCGTGCGCGCACATGTGAGACGAATCACGTGATAACAACGGTAGCCAGCTGACCAGAAGGAATACCGACGAGTACACTTTTTCGCCGTCGACACGCTCGTGTCAGGTTTTCCTCCTCCCTCGGCACCTGCTTGGTTATTTGTTTTATTTTATTTTTTTTAACGCTCTTTAGCCCCGTGATGTGAGCGGCGGCCGCCTGTCTCACAGCCACCGCGGCACGGAGCCGAAGAATAGACGCATCGGTTTCCTCAGCTCGGAGTTCCGGCGCTTTATTGACATTTCGGGACTGCAGCGATCGATCTACCGACCTACCGAGCGGCAAGGCCACCCAGCAGAGTGAGAAATGCACGACGCCTTCGAGCCGGTGCCCATCCTGGAGAAGCTCCCTCTGCAGATTGACTGCCTGGCGGCCTGGGGTAAGTGCAGGCGGACTTGACGGTGGGGTCAGGATGTGGCGTGGGCTCCTGAGATGGGCAGTTAGGGATGAAAGAGGGCGTGCTGATAGGAGGAAATGTTACTAGGCGCAGGGGCAGAACGTCAAGTTAAACACCACCGGGTCCATTACAGACAGGGAAAAACTATGGGCGAGCAGGGATTTCTTAGGAAGCTAACGTGGCCGTCATGATGAGGATGTGTCCATCACTTCATCTTTGTGCTTAGTTCTGGGTGAAGGTGACCAAATATTTTTGTGTAGAACACCAAAACCCACTAGTCCAGTTTACTTCATTTTTCCAAAATAACATCCAGTCACCCTTGTATTTACTGGTATTGAGTTGCATTGTTATTTCTATACGTTGCTATATAACCTTAACATTGAGGACACCATCCCCTTAATGTCAAGCCAGTCGATGTCCTTTAGGGCAGCTGAAAGTACGACACCTGATAACAGACTAAAGAAATAATTTTTCACCAGCCATCCATGCATCCATCCATTTTCTGCCGCTTATACTGGTCTGTGTTGTGGGGGCAGAAGTCTAAGCAAAGATCCCCAACATCTGTTTATTAACTGGCCACCTCCTCCAGCTCATTTGTGGTGGATGCCTAATATTTGTCTGCTCCTGGCAGTTTAGGATTTGCAGGGATCAGAGTCTCCGGCTCCTCTTTGATTGTCATGTGCTGTGCTACACATTCTTAATATAAAAGCTGGTGAGCGTTCCCCTTGTTGTTTGACTCAAGTCAAATGTTTATATATATAAAATTGGTGAGATTCCCCTTGGTGTTTCGAGATCATTCTAGTATTAGTAGTATTAAATTGTTCAAGTGATGTTTTGTATAGGATTGTCGAATAGACCAGAGGCTTAAGAGTTATTGATTCTGTGTATCCGGGACTGAAAGATCAGGGTTTGGCACCATAGCTTTGGGGCTTAAACCTCTGAAGTCCCCCTATTCAATCGCTACTGCCACATTGTAGAACATAACCAAACACCTGCCCATGTAGGTGACCATTCGGCATCTTAATCAGATGTCTGAACCACCCCAACTGGCTCTATTCAATGAGGAGGAAGCGCAGACTCCCAAATGTCTGCATTTCTCACCTTGTCTTGAAGGCAAAGCCCAGACATCCTGCGAAGGAAGCTCAATTCAAATGCTTGTATCCATGATCCAGTTCTATTGGCCACTGGCCAGTCCATGTGACTATAGGTGAGGGTAGGAACGTAGATCAACTGGCAAATCAAGAGCTTTTCCTTTGTGCTCTGGTCTCTCTATTCTCCCTAACTGTGGTCACTGCTCCAAACTGCCTGTCGATTTCCTGCACCCTTTTTCCCTCACTCATGAACAAGTTCCTGTGAAATTTAAACTTCTTTCTTTAAGGCGTCACCTCATCCCTAGCTTGGAGAGGGCACTCCACACTTTTCTGGCTGAAAACCATGACCTCAGACTTGGAGATGTTGAACATTCCCAGTGTGCACATTGAGCTCACCTATTGTTGAAGCCAACAGGTATCTACTGTAGTGTTTTGTGACCGAGACAAAGTCCCCATTGTATCTTCTGAATCTGCGGTTTGACGAACAGACAGACCTTCTTTTTTGGCAACCTGACATAGTCTTCCCCAGGAAGGCTGAGTAGTGTAATCCCCCTAAATTTGGTGCGCAACCTCTGGTCCTATCTGCCTGGGTTTATATTTTTTTAGGGTTGTGAAACTAATAATCTGTGGGAATGGGAATAATCTGTGTATAGTGAATAGCAGCAAAGTCCTGTGCTGAAAACACTCCTCCTAAATCATCCATCCCTGATTTCTCCACTCTGTGTTTTACACATTTTAAAGCTCTGCCAGTGTTTCAAAAGAGAGATTAAGCAAAAGGATACTGAACAGAAGACTTGATGCTGATAGAAAAAAAAAAGTAACATGGCTGTCATCCATTCAGGAGCTCAGTAGTGAGAGGTGACTGAAGTATAATAATTAAATTGTACATCGTAATGAGTGGTGTATCAATGGAAACAGACAAACCGCTGGACGCGTGGACCACTGCAGCTCCACATGTTTGAGAAGTGTTTCTGTTTGTTGCGATATCTTTCTTTCATTTTAACTATTTGATGAGCATTGTAGTCTGTGGATACACTATGTGTTAAAACGCTGTGGCTCTTGTTCTCCCGGCGTGTTTTCATTTCCAGTTAGACAGTCATGTTTCATTTCTTCATTTATGTGTTTAGATGTGCAGCCTCATCTGTGCTTCTGCTGTTGTCAGTGGGCTGATTTGTTGATTCCAGTATATATATATATATATATATATATATATATATATATATATATATATATATATATATATACAGTAATCCCTCGCTACTTTGCGCTTCGACTTTCGCGGCTTCACTCCATCGCGGATTTGAAATGTAAGCATATCTAAATATATAATAGATTTTTCGCTGGTTCGCGGATTTCTGCGGACAATGGGTCTTTTAATTTATGGTACTTGCTTCCTCAGTTTGTTTGCCCAGTTGATTTCATACAAGGGACGCTACTGGCGGATGGCTTAGAAGCTACCCAATCAGAGCATGTATTACATATTAACTAAAACTCCTCAATGATATACGATATGCTTTCCGCGCGGTGCTTGATTGTTTGCTTGTCTCTTTCTCTCACTCTCTCTGCCTGACGGAGGAGGTGTGAGCAGAGGGGCTATTTGCACAGAGGTTGTTTGTTTAGAAGATACTGACGATCCTCTAAAAAATGCCGCCTTATCATGGTGCTTCGGCATACTTAAAAGCCCATAAATCACGTATTGATTTTTTGATTGTCTGCTTTTCTGTCGTGCTCTCTCTCTCTCTCTCTGACATTCTCTGCTCCTGACACCCATTCTGTGAAGAAGAAGATATGTTTGCATTCTTTTAATTGTGAGAAAGAGCTCTCATCTCTGTCTTGTCGTGGAGCACAGTTTAAACTTTTGACTAAAATGTGTTATTTCATGTCTAGAGGGCTCTAATAATGTTAACAGTGTGTGAGAGTTTATAAGGGCTTAAAATATATAAAAATAACCATACAAACATATGGTTTCTACTTTGTGGACTTTCATCTATCGTGGGGGGTTCTGGAACTCCTAACTTCTATAATTTGCTTGAACATTCTGGTTGATTTTGCGACTTCTCTCATCGCACTAAGTATCATAGTTCACTTGCAGGAGCGATATATTCGCGCTGTTCTAAGACAGAGTCTGCGGGCCGAGGGGAGGGAAAGCGTGATGTCAAGAGTGGGGAGCCGGGCAGGGCCCTCCTCACTGTCCTGTTTTACTACTAAGTAGCCAGAGCCGCGGGGGACGGCTAGTTTCTAATAAAAACATTTTCCAGATGGCAGTTAGTTTTTAGTCTCTTGGAGCTGAAGTTTCATTCCCATCTGTGTGAAGTTTACCTGTTGCCTGTTCTCCTACATCCCACAGACTTGAATATTCAGTTGCTTTTCTTGGTAATATGATTCTGCAAAGCAAAATCACCTTTGCTAAGTTAGTTTAAATCCATATACACATCAAATGGTTTAAAGGGTGATTTAGACACTGTATGCGTCCAATTATCTTGAATTGCACCTGATCCTGCTTTGGCACCTTGTGTCACCATACTGGAAAATGAATGACTTCATTATCAGGGGATGGTAAATAAACTGTAAATGGCAAATGGTGTTACAGCTTTGGTAATCTCGGGTTTTCTGCAAACAGAGTATCTCTTGTGTCCGCCTAGTGTTTTTCATTCTATTAAGTGATTTGCTGACTTCTTCCACAAGTGTTTTTATTGCCTGGCCTTGGTATTGTGCTACCATCGCTAATCTGTGGGTCACCTGGACTGGACTGTATAGGGCCCTGTTGTCAACATGCCTTGTGGAGTGGGGCTTTGATTGGTTAATTGTGTGTGAAAAGCATGGATCTGTGGTTCTGTGCACTACTGCCCTGGCAAGGTTTGCCCCAGCTCTGTGTTCCTGTGACTCGAAGAAGAATTTCATAGCAACATGTGCTTGTGCTTCTATCTTTTGTTTCAATTTTATGGTCATTTGATTTGATAAGGAAATGGCTTCTAACTTCTTGTCCGTTCTTTTCAGTCCTTCACTTCCATTTTTCCCAAATGTCCCAGTTTGGATTTATAATGAAGAGATTCCATTTTATGGTCCTGCCAGTGTGCTGCAGTGATCCTCCGTAAAGAACACTGTATAGACTTTTATGTCCTAGAGAACTGAATTGCATCCATCCTGCTTGGACTTTTAAGGTTGATCTCCTGATGTTTGCGTGGGGTGTGAAGTGGGAATGTACAGGACTCCAGCACACTTTACAGAGAAACTGTTTTTTTGGGTTTGTTCAGGTGTCATCTCTGGCCCTTTCAGTCTATGATGAGTGTACAGCAAGAATGAAATGTGAAGAAAAGAGGAACCTAATGACGCATGTTTCCTCTTCAGCAACTGTCAGTCGGCTGAGTAGACTGAAAAAATTGAAGTGAGAACAAAATAACTCTTAACCTGTCTCGCACTTGTGATTTGCCAAACTAATTGAAGTTGGACCGTTGTTGTTTGTATATATGGAAGCCTGCTGTGTGTGTGCTGTGTATCTTTGTAAACAGACAGGCAGGGTTCTGCTTTATTTAGCCAAAACCCCCTAATCTCTTTTAAGGTGATGGCGGTGTGCTGTTGTAGCACTTGATAGCACATGGACGTGTATTCAGATTATGTCTGTGCCCCCTCCCTGTACCTGAGGATGCTGTGTGATTTCTTTAATGGGTGTCATTTCTGTCCATGAGCACAAAGGTCTGTAGGGTAAATGCAGGTAGATAGTGGGTTGCTCTTTCCATCTTGGACAGTTGCTGTTGAAAAGAGTGCAAGAGCTGAATGAAGATGGAAAGGTTTCCCCCGTACGTAGAAATGCTATGAGCCTAGCGATGACATGCCTTCTGATTTTCAAAGAGCGTGTGGATCAGGGCTGTCAGAATGAACTTCACCATTTGAATTAAATTTGAGTCTAAATAAAATAACATTTATTCAAAAACAAACAGTTGTAAAACAATGCCCCCATACCCCCCTGTTTTTTTTTGTAAAAGCCTTTCAGTAATTTTAGTATCCTGTTTTTTTACTCCTGAGACAATATTCTGCAATACTTCTGTATTTTGCATGTGTTTGGAACATCGTTCCACAATCAACATTTTTATCATTTTAAATTATCATTTTGTGTTGTCCTTTATAAAACAGACAGAATTTCCTATTGTGCTGCTCAGCGTTTTGGTTAACAAGTGTACTAACAACAGATTCTAAGACCTCTCCAGCACCCTGGGGGTATCGTTTTGCTCCCGATGCTGTTCATTTTCACTCTTGAAACTGAGAACTGTGCTTTACTGTGGTAAAACTGTTAAACCTTCATCAAAGCACATTATATGACATTCACAAATATCTGCATTTTTCTCAACATGCCTGTTTCCAGGTGTACCTCGTGCACCATTTTTTGTAGCACACCCCTTACCACTGTGCGATATTTCATTTAAGCTGGCGATCTTTCAACACACAAATGATAGCATTGCTAAAATTTGCTGTTGTGGAGTTGCTGAATTTTTCAGTGCTAATAACGGACCCCTGGAATGTTTTGAAATTCTGTTTTGGGAGTCAAACCATGTGACATTCATTGGTTGCAGGAAGTTAATGTGAGGAGCAGCCTACAGAAGGAGGACCCCCAGGTTAGATGTGTGGATATACACTCACCTAAAGGATTATTAGGAACACCATACTAATACGGTGTTTGACCCCCTTTCGCCTTCAGAACTGCCTTAATTCTACGTGGCATTGATTCAACAAGGTGCTGAAAGCATTCTTTAGAAATGTTGGTCCATATTGATAGGATAGCATCTTGCAGTTGATGGAGATTTGTGGGATGCTCATCCAGGGCACGAAGCTCCCGTTCCACCACATCCCAAAGATGCTCTATTGGGTTGAAATCTGGTGACTGTGGGGGCCATTTTAGTACAGTGAACTCATTGTCATGTTCAAGAAACCAATTTGAAATGATTCAAGCTTTGTGACATGGTGCATTATCCTGCTGGAAGTAGCCATCAGAGGATGGGTACATGGTGGTCATGAAGGGATGGACATGGTCAGAAACAATGCTCAGGTAGCCCATGGCATTTAAACGATGCCCAACTGGCACTAAGGGGCCTAAAGTGTGCCAAGAAAACATCCCCCACACCATTACACCACCACCACCAGCCTGCACAGTAGTAACAAGGCATGATGAATCCATGTTCTCATTCTGTTTACGCCAAATTCTGACTCTACCATTTGAATGTCTCAACAGAAATCGAGACTCATCAGACCAGGCAACATTTTTCCAGTCTTCAACTGTCCAATTTTGGTGAGCACGTGCAAATTGTAGCCTCTTTTTCCTATTTGTAGTGGAGATGAGTGGTCTTCTGCTGTTGTAGCCCATCCGCCTCAAGGTTGTGCGTGTTGTGGCTTCACAAATGCTTTGCTGCATACCTCGGTTGTAACGAGTGGTAATTTCGGTCAAAGTTGCTCTTCTATCAGCTTGAATCAGTCGGCCCATTCTCCTCTGACCTCTAGCATCAACAAGGCATTTTCACCACAGGACTGCCGCATACTGGATGTTTTTCCCTTTTCACACCATTCTTTGTAAACCCTAGAAATGGTTGTGCGTGAAAATCCCAGTAACTGAGCAGATTGTGAAATACTCAGACCGGCCCGTCTGGCACCAACAATCATGCCACGCTCAAAATTGCTTAAATCACCTTTCTTTCCCATTCTGACATTCAGTTTGGAGTTCAGGAGATTGTCTTGACCAGGACCACACCCCTAAATGCATTGAAGCAACTGCCATGTGATTGGTTGAGCAGATAATTGCATTAATGAGAAATTGAACAGGTGTTCCTAATAATCCTTTAGGTGAGTGTATATGTAGGAGCCAAAATACTGAGTGTGTGGTGAAGCTGCACGAGAAAAGGACAGAGGAGGTCTGAGAAGTCAAGTACAGGAGAGAAAATCTTGATGAGGGGGTCATGAGTTAGCAGGTGCCTGACTGAGTACCCCCCAGTGTTTATTCATGTATTGAGCTCATCATGTTCTGAGGTTTGATGACAATAAAGCGTCTCATCATCCGGTGTATGAGAATATAATACTAGCCGCACAGACCAGATTTAAAAAGTATTTGATGTCATTTGCCCAACATCTAACTTGAGCACTTTTCCTGTGTATCCTTGTGTGCCCAAACCTCTCTTGACTGGCATTCCCTCTGTTTGAGCACATTCCCATAAAGTCTGGTTCTCAGACTCTGTCATTATTTTCACGTTATTTTCCAGGCGCCTTGCTTGCCCCATGTCTGCTTTTATACTTCCTGTCTTTGATGGCAGCTCTCAGGGTGGCTTCTACCACTTTACTTCTCCTTGTGCATCTCACACTTGCACTTCCTTTTTTGATTGTGTTATCAAAGCCAAACTGACCAATCAGATTGCTTGCGAATTGGACACATGCAGAATTTATTGTATTATATGCTGGTCATGGTATCTGTTGAAGACAGATAATAGGGCAAGAGACAGCAAATATTTTTAAATTGTCCTATGTGCACTTTCAGTGCCCTTCCTTTAAATTCTCCTGTGTCTGAACCTCTCTTCACCAGTGCTCCCTTTCTTGAGCGCGTTCCCATAAAGCCTGCTTCTTACACTCTGCCACTTTCTTCAAGGAGTCCTGATCACCTCCTGTCTGCTTTTATACTTGCCATCTTTGAAGGTGACTCTCAGCATGCCTTCTACACCTTTAGGCTGGGTTTATACTTCACGCGACGCATGCTGCAGCGGACGCTCCTGCTACGCAAGTGTTGTACTGTTTATACTTGCGCGCATACTTGACGTAAATCTGGAGGAATCCAGCAAGTGGCAGTACGAGATACCATCACGGTGAGAACAGGTTCGGCTTCGTTGTGTTGTGAGTTGCCTGGAACACCCATTAAATTCCGATGACACCTTACCGCAATATCTCTGAAAAGAATGTTTAATGAGTAAATCCATCAATCCAAGGATGTGTCCATTCCAACAAGCATTGGACATAAGGCAGAAACAATTTCTGGATGGGACCTCAACTCATCGCAAGGTGAATACAAGCACACACATAAACTGTCGTCATTTTAGCGGCACCAAATCCCCAAATCTGCATATCTTTGGAAGGAAACTGGAGCACACTGTGGAAACCCAGCAGGAAAACATGCAAACTCCAGGCAGAGAATACCAGTGATGTGACTCCCTGCGAGACAGTAGTGCTACCGCTCCGCCGCCGTGTCACCTCCATGTGTGTAATTTTTAACAGTATTCATTATTTAAAAGAAATTAACAATTTATCTGTAAAATGTAACATACATACTTTAATGCATTTCATCATGAAAGTGATATCAAGTATAAATCTAAGGATTCTAAATGTGCAGAAAGTTGGAATATCATACATTTAATGTGTTCTGTGTGGTGATCTATTGCTGCTTGCCGCTGCTGTCAGGTCCAAGAAGCTCGTAGCGATTTAAAAACTGGGATGACATTTACGACAGTCTGCTTTAATGATAAAGTAAACTACAAGGTTAAAGTGGACATTTTGAGATTAAAGCCAAAATTTCCACTTTAATCACAAAATACACGATTTCATCATGTCCTTCAATTTTTTTCTCTGTGGCTCAAATACAGCGCTGTGCATTATGTTGCTGTTATGAAGTTGCAAAAAAAAAAAAAAAAAAATGGCACAAAAGATGGTATGTGAGGCTTTTAAAATGTATCGTGTCATTACGATTGGGAATATGCAACGCTTGAATATAAAAGCAACATGAATACATTTGTATGTCAGCATTTTGCTTCACCACATCAAACCATTCATCAAACATCGAAGCACGTACATTGATCCCGTAGGATCCTAAAAGCAGCTTTCTGTCACGTGTAGATAGCAAACAGAGACTCTGACGTCACATTCCAACTTTTAGTACACTGTGCCCCCCGATTTTTTGCTGGTACTGCAACTCGCGCATGTGTTGAGTTAATTTGAGAGGACCTGCTCAGAGGACGTGTCAAATGAATGCTTGGAACGTCTTGGCAGCCATGATGCGGGCGCGTTCACGTTCTGAGCGTGAAGTATAAACGAGTCCTTACTCCTCCTTGTGTCTCACACTCGCGCTTCCTCTTTCAACTGTGTCACCAAAGCCAAAATGACCAATCCTACCAAAGACAAACTGACCAATCGGATTGCTTGCAGGGACTGGACACACACAGACCTTTGTGTTTTATTACACAGTATATTAGATCACCAGATTTGTACTAGTTATTGTGACAAAAATTAATAATACAGTTACATGTTTGGTATTTTGGTTATTACTGTAACATTTACAGAGGCCTGTGAAGCACTGACTTGCATGTGCTGATTAAGATGTCATCTGTTTCCAGTGCCATGATTAGGTATAAACAGATGTGAAAAATACAATATAATAAACAGTAAGATAGACAGATGTGAAAGGTACTACGGTATATAAAATGTTATAGGATCCTTATTGTCGTGTGTACAGAATCCAATGAAATTCTTACTTGCATTTGTTAATCAACATTCAATGCGTCGCCACTCTATGACACCATGGTTTGTGGGTAGAATTGCTTCACCTTCAAAGTTTTGTCTTTTATCTATCCATTATCCAACCCGCTATATCCTAACTACAGAGTAATGGGGGTCTGCTGGATCCAATCCCAGCCAACACAGGGCGCAAGGCAGGAAACAAACCCCGGGCAGAGCTCCAGCCCACCGCAGGGCAAGTTTTGTCTTCCTTACCTGATAAATCTCAGAACACGTTTACATTTACTTATTTGGCCCGACGCCTTTATCCCAAACGACTTACAACATTTGTGATACAATTACTTGCATTTTATTTTGTTTTTCCAATTGGAGCACAGGCAGGTCAAGTGACTTGCTAATGGTCACAGAGTGTCAGTAGCGGAGTTTGAACTCACAACCTCAGGGTTTGAAGTCCAAAAAAAAAAAGAATTTTTGAAATTGTTGCAGATTTATTAAAAAAGAAAAACTGAAATATCACATGGTCCTAAGTATTCAGACCCTTTGCTCAGTATTTGGTAGAAACACCCTTTTGAGCTAATACAGCCATGAGTCGTCTTGGGAAAGATGCAACAAGATTTTCACACCTGGGGCCTCATGTATAACGCTGTGCGTAGAACTCGCACTATAACATGGTGTAAGCACAAAAGTCGAAATGTGCTTACGCACAGAAAAATCCAGATGCAGGAATCTGTGCGCATCCAACTTCCACGCTCTTCCGCTACATAAATCCCGATCAGCGTGAAAACTAACGCCGCACGCCAAGATTATGTAACGCCCAAATCCTCCCAGAATTACGCCTATTTGAATATGCAAATCAATATAAATCGCCCTTAAGCGCAGCCTTCTGTGAAAAGACAATGGGAAAAGCACGGGGGGAAACATAAGAATTTCCGCGAATACCAAGTGGAGGCAAAGGAAAAACATACTATTTGTTCAAATAAGCCGTGGTATAATCAACAAAAGGAAGTTGATCGAGTGATATAGCGTGTTGGAGAAACATGAAAGCTCACATCCACAAAATCGCACAGTGCCGGAAATAAAAAGAAGTCACATATCAAAGTCGCCGTGGAAAGCCGAAGTTGTAAGCCCACTGTCTGAGTGTCATATGAAAGCTTTTTAGGGTACAGAGAAAAAAGGCACACGGTGGGGAAAAAGCATGAAATGTCCACTACAATCTCGACATTTCCACTTTAATCACGTAGTTTATTTGTCATTGAAGTAGAACATCATAAACTTCATCTTAAAATCATTTAATTAACCAGTTTCTCAAATCACATCGTAATTAAAGTAGCACGTTAAATGCTTTGTTTTGTATTTAATTTTCTATTTGCTCTATGTGTGTGTAATTCACTACGTGCTTCTTAAACCGGCTCTCTTCCTCCAACTGGACACAGAATCCATTACATTCGTGATATTACAGCTCTCTGAATAATTAAAATACTGAGATGTATACGTGATGTCATTTTCATGATGATAGGAGTTAAAGCACGTTATTAAACATGTTTCACTTCGATGAAATAATTTATTGCAGCAGTACTCGGGGGCGGCTCTAAGCATGTGGTGGCACTGGGCAGAGGAAGAATTGGTGGCTGGCTCCTTCACCTGCCAATGTCAGTAAAGAATCTTATGCACGGTGGATGGCCACGTATGTTGCAGACACTGCATAGCCGCCTCGTGCTCATGACACAAGCATTTAACTTTTGCGAAATTTGTCGCTGCGTTTTTAGCTGTGTTGTTATTTTATCTTTCTGTTTTATATTCAATATATATTGGCGTAGCTGTCACTGCAGTCCTCGCTTTTTTTTCCCCAAGTAACCGATCGCCACACAATCGGCTCTGTAATAGAAGTTAAGCCATCTGTAAGCTTAGCGCCGATTCTTCAAAACATTTAAAGAACATTGAAATATCTTCGTAGTACATGTTTAATTATTCTATCCTTAAAGACACTCCCAGTGAAGAATATAGATTATTTAAATGAAGTTAAAGTTTTATCTGTATAATTTAACAAACATATTTTGCTGCATTTCACCTTAAAAATGATATCGTCATCATATGTAAATACGCGCTTTATAAAGTGGCTCAGGTTGTGCGATATTATAACTGTAGTGCAAGTTTACAGTGGGGTGATTGTACTTATAAGTACAAACAGTTCTACAAGGAGCACTTGATTGGCTGCATTTAAAGTTCTTGGGATTAAACTGTTTTGAACCGCGAGGTCCGTACAGGAAAGGCTTTGAAACGTTTTGCCGTGGCAGAGACAGTGTGTGCTTAATGCCGTATACCGATAATTCTCTTCCGATCAGCTGCTGCTGTGATTCACACTCAGATACAGTGATATAAATACTCCGAGTCGTGCAGTGAGAGTAATATGGAAAAAGATGATCCGCTGTGGCAACTCCTAACGGGAGGAGCTGAAAGAAGAAGAAGAAGTGAGAGTAACAACGCTAAAGCAGTTATGGTATTTGGAATACTATGGCTGTTCCCTGGACCATTATATTGTTACGAGTTAATTACAATCAGATGCATTACACTAATAAACAATATGCTGTTAGTTTCTGTGTATTTATAAAGCCATGTCATGAAAATAATGAGTAATCACACAAGAACAGTACCATTGCTTTGACGCTGGGTGCCGCCAGTTTGCAAAACCGAGCGGAGAACTTGCGTACGACAAGGCATGAGGTACCGTGGAAAAGTGCGTGGCTTTACGCCAAGTGTAGGTTTTATACATCGCGATTTGAACGTGGAAAAGTTCTTACACAACATTTCTGTGCGTATGCACCGTTTATACATGAGGCCCCTGGATTTGGGTATCCTCTGCCAATGCGTTGATGATGAAACGCATTAAAGTATATATGTTACATTTTACAGATAAAGTGTTAATTTTGTTTAAATAAACAATACTGTTAATAATTACACACATGGGGGTGACACGGTGGCAGAGCGTTAGCACTACTGTCTCGCAGGGAGTCACGTCGCTGGTATTCCCTGCCTGGAGTTTGCATGTTTTCCAGCAGGGTTTCCACAGTGTGCTCCGGTTTCCTTCCAAAGATATACAGATTTGGTGACACTACACTGTGTGCACAATTATTAGGCAAGTGAGTATTTTGACCATATCATCATTTTTAATGGATATATTCCAACTCCAAGCTGTATTAACTTGAATGCTTATTGGATTTAAGCACGTCAGGTGATGTGTATTTGTGTAATGAGGGAGGGTGTGGCCTAAGGAGATTAACACCCTATATCAGGGTGTGCAGAGTTATTAGGCAGCTAGTTTTCCTCAGGCAAAATGGGCCAAAAAAGAGATTTAACTGACTCTGAAAAGTCAAAAATTGTAAAAAGTCTTTCAGAGGGATGCAGCACTTTTGGAATTGCTAAGATATTGGTGTGTGATCACAGAACCATCAAACATTTTGTTGCAAATAGTCAACAGGGTCGCAAGAAACGTGTTGAGAACAAAAGACGCAAATTAGCTGCCAAAGATTTGAGAAGAATCAAACGTGAAGCTACCAGGAACCCATTATCCTCCAGTACTTTCATATTCCAGAGCTGCAACCTACCTGGAGTGCCCAGAAGTACAAGGTGTTCAGTGCTCAAAGACATGGCCAAGGTAAGGAGGGCTGAAACCCAACCACCACTGAACAAGAAACATAAGTTGAAACGTCAAAACTGGGCCAAGAAATATCTGAAGACAGATTTTTTTCAAAGGTTTTATGGACCGATGAGATGAGAGTGACTCTTGATGGACCAGATGGATGGACCTGTGGATCAGTAATGGGCACAGAGCTCCACTCCAATGTGGAGGTGGGGTACTGGTATGAGCTGGTATTTTTAAAGATGAGCTAGTTGGACCTTTTGCATTGAAGATGAACTCAAAATCAACTCCCAAACCTACTGCCAGTTTTTCGAAGACACTTTCTTTAAACAGTGATACAGGAAAAAGACCATGATTTTTATGCAGGCCAATGCTCCATCACTTGCATCGAAGTTCTCACTGCGGCCAGCCAGTAAAGGCCTTAAAGATGAAGGAATAATGACATGGCCCCCCTTCCTCATCTGCCCTAAACCCTATCGAGAACTTGTGGGCACTTCTTAAATGCTAGATTTACGGGGGAGAAAAACAATACACCTCTCTGAAGAGTGTCTGGGAGGCTGTAGTCACTGCTCCACAAAAAGCTGATCGTCAACAGATCAAGAAACTGACAGACTCCATGAATGGAAAGGCTTATGACTGTTATTGGAAAGAAGGGTGGCTATATTGGTCATTGATTGATTGATTGATTTTTTGAAATGTCAGAGATGTTTATTTGTAAATTTTGAGGTGTTTGTTTATTATTCTCACTATAACAGATGAAAATAAACAAGTGAGATGGGAAAATTTTCATTTTTCCTTTAGTTGCATAATAAATCTGCACACTAATAGTTGCCTAATAATTGTGCACATATGTATTCCCCTGATGATGTTCACACTCACATTTCCGCTAGAAACATTCAGGTTTCAGGTTTATTAACATTTTGGATTGACTGATAGCACTGTGTTTGTTCCATATTAAAATTAATCCTCAAAAATACAACTTGCCTAATAATTGTGCATACAGTGTATAATGATGCCAGTGTATGCGAGTGCTTGTATTCACCTTGTGATGAGCTGATGCCTCGTCCAGGAATTGTTTCTGCCTCATGCCCAGTGCTAGCTGGAATAGACACATCCCTGGATTGATGGATTTAATCATTAAACATCCTTTTCAGAGATATTGCAGTAAAGTGTCATCGGAATTTAATGGGTGTTTCAGGTAATTCACAACACAGAGAAGCTGAACCTGTTCTCACTGTGATAATATCTCGCACTGCCACCTGGTGGATTCCCCCAGATTTATGTAAAGTACGCATGCAAGTATAAATAGTATGCTTGTATAGCAGGATCGTCCGCTGCAGCATGCGTCGTGTGAAGTATAAACCCGGCCTTAATCTTTACTTAATTCAAATCTTAACTCAAAACAGCACAGTTATGAATAGGCTGGACATAAATGTCATTTAGCAATAATTTAAAAAAAAAAAAAAAAGTGAGCACATTACAACTAGAATGAAAATATGGGATTCAGACATTGAAATGCAGACTGAAATCGTCTGCATTACAGCCCAGAGAGCTAAGTTGCATCATCCTTGTTAATGCTTATCAACTCGGCAACAGAAATGATTCTATCCATTACCAAATGTCTAATGATGAATCATTCTGACTTAGAATACTGATGACTTTAACTAGGGGAGCTTTGAAAGGAACAAACTTCTGTCAGTATTATCTATTTGGGCACAACAAGCCAGACCTGCTATATTCAAATGTAAATGACTTTTACTGTAAACCTGTGGCACATGTGGGCAGATCGGACACCATGTTTCTGCCACCCGAAGCCTGTTATCGACAGCTGTATTTACACTTACGATCTTGTGTGAATTTTGGAAGGGTTGTGGTGTGCTATGATGTTTATATTTCCTTGAGCTTCTTTAAAGTTTTAATTTCCCCCTGGCAATAACTAAAGTGCGATCTGTCCATCAGTCTGTCCATTCACTCACTTAACTCTGGGTAGCAGGGAGTTGCAATTTACCTTGATGGCTCCAGACAGAGTGTAGTTCTACTACTGGGCACAATCACACAAGTCAGGGGTTTAATGGTTCACCACTACCTTTTTGGGTGATTATTTATGTATTTATTTATTTTTTTGGTTTGCTTCACAAATTTTTTGCATTGTGTACATCTCAGGACATTTTGTGATTTGGTTAGTCCTGTATCGTAACAAAAACAAGAGGAAGATTAGATTACTGTATATGTTCGTGTATAAGTCGGGTCTTGAAACCTGAAAAATCGATCATAAAATCAGACCCCAACTTATACACCCGTTCAAAAATGCGACACTTTATTTATTTTACATCTTCTTGCTTCTGCCAGTCTTGCACCAGTTTCTCAGATGCATTGAATTTTGTTGCAGTTACCAGTTTCTTTAAGTACTGCAACACCATCTAATTTAAAACCAGCTTCATATTTTCTTCTGATCAAACACTCCATCGTAGATAAGGGATGCTCTTAAATTAAAGGTGTATGAGGGTGTGAGATACAAAAACACAAAACCGTGCAAACATCGCTTCGGAATAGTTTGGGTATTACTGTGTGGTCACGTAGGGACAATACATAGAAAAATGGCTGTGTGCTCCATGGTTCCTCTCTCAGGTGGGTGTT
Organism: Polypterus senegalus; assembly: GCF_016835505.1. Taxonomy (NCBI): domain Eukaryota; kingdom Metazoa; phylum Chordata; class Cladistia; order Polypteriformes; family Polypteridae; genus Polypterus; species Polypterus senegalus. Next base: position 53,337,384 of record NC_053171.1, read on the forward strand.
AGCATATCATAATCACTTGGACCAATACCGTGAGTTTCCTGCATTCGACTTATATGACTGACATTATAAAATACCAGAATTTATACGGTAAAATCAAGTCCTGACTTATCTGCATGAAAACTTATCCACGATTATATACGGTAGATAGAATTTTTATTTTTTTTATAGAAGGTCATTAAATAAACAGATAAATATATACAAACCCATTATCTTCTGAACACACAACAGAATGACTACAAAGGAAAAGAAAGGAAATTTCAAGGGGGATATTTGGCTTTTTTCAGAAGCTCTTTAAATAAATAAATACATAAAAAGGTAAATAAATAATACACACATTGGTCTGAACATGCACCAGAATGACTACAAAGCAAGAAAATTAAAAGGAAAGAAAAGTTCTGAGATGGCAGACACAGTCTAAGTGAGTCATTACACAGGCACATGGAGTTCATTTAAAGGAGCTCCAGGAGCGTTTCTTGACACACTTCTGCTGAGTAATGTGTTGGCTGAAAGTCCTCAATGTTAGTGTGTCACTTAACGTCTCCTAAAGTGATGTTACCCGCCCAGCACACCACACTGGCCATCACAGAGTTGTAGAAGATATGAAGGACGTCTCTACCCACATTAAAGGAGCATAGTGTCCTAAGGAGGAGAAAAAAAAAAAAATCCCGGTCTGCCCTTTCTTATATACGGTAGCTCCTCTGCATTACGAGACCAGTCCTACCTGTCATTGATGTGGGCCATTAAATACTTGTAGGAGCGGACCACCTCTACATCCACTTCCTGAATAGTGACATTGTGTAGAGGCTGTTTGGTGCAGTGAAAATCAATAATTTTTTTTGGTTTAGCTGATGCAGACAATTCCTGAAGTTCTCCGCCTGAGTATCCCCAATCTCATTCCCCTTATCAACACACACCGTAAATCGTAAAGCGGAATCGTTTGAATATTTCTGCAAGAATTTCTTATATGACAAGAGAGTATATAATATATACTGGCATGAAGATGTGGCCTAACTGTTTACATTGCAGTAATGGAATAGCTCTGTACCAAAAGCTGATTCGCAGGCATTCCTGCATACAATTGGGGCATAAAGTAATAATTTTACTAGACAAACACATAATGTACGAAATGTTCAAATTTGAGGTCATCCTTTATCTACAAGGATGGGAAGATGGATTGTCTCAGTGTTACTGCTTGCCCAGGGAAAACAGATTAGTGGAGTTTTTTTCCTTGGGCTTATTCTCCAAGGCTGTCACTGCCCAAATGGTGCTGAAAAGTGTAAGAAGTATGTCAGGTAAGCTGATTAGTGCATTCTGTTTAATAAAAGAAAGTTCTGTTTCTTAATACATTTTCGTTTACCCTGGCCCTGGAGAGTGAAGATGTGTTCAATGTTGCTTGGGCATACATGAACATGAGAATTTCACTGTGGGGTGTGGTTGGTGTTCTCAGCTCAACTTTAGCATTATTATCCCATACAGTGACATTCATTTGGTTTGTGCATCAACAGTAAACTTACAAAGATACAAGTTTTACATTTAACAAGAGAAGGAAGTAGAAATACACTGTAATGAACCATGTATATCTGAACATCCACATGCATACATTTAATCTGACAATGTAAATGCTGTTTAAAATGTAATTGTAAAGGCCATTAAGAATAAGAAAAGGAAAATCAGAAATATGTCAGTTGTTTCCCATTATGTTTAAAGCATCATACATGCTATTTGTCATTAGGTCCAGACTCAACTGAATATTTCTAAATCTCTATGTTAAATGCCTGATTATAGGAGCAGTGGATCCACTGTCATGCACTTTTTGAACCTTAACAACCAAACAGAGCATCAACTATCACAAAATATGCCATGTTAATGGACTCCACACCCTGACCTGCCAGTGTGTTCACAGACAAATGCATTTCAAAAAATATATCACTGTGTATTGTGAAGTGTCTGCAAGACAGTAATGACTCCCATCATGCCACTTATTTTCTTTGGTTGCTTGCTTCTTGGAGCTGATGAGTAATAAATGAGTTGTTTGTTTAGTGAACTTCTGACTTCTAATGTGTGTAACTCATGACTGCTCATATGACCTGATATTCAGACATAACTTTCATTATTTGGCTTTTATAAGGGCCTCACAAGTAAAGGTCGTTTTTCTTCCTTTTTCAGTCTGTGTTTCTTCATCAGAACTAAACATTTCTCACTGCTCCAGGTCTATTTTCTTTGTATCTTCATGTTTTTTCTTATATTTTGCATAACCTACTATAAACATCAAGTTTTTCAACTTTTGCCCCTAAGTTTATCTATTTCCCTCATATTCAATACTCCTCTTGCATTTGTAGCCAAGGAGGAAGTCCCCATATTTGTGCCTTTATTGAATAGACAAACAAGGGGTGAGCAAGTTCCTTTCTACTGCAGCCACAGCTGCGACGCACATAAAAAACATCAATAATAACTCATAAACTTGCAATATTATTTAGGAAAATCTCAACATTTTACTCACCAAAAATTCGAATTATTTCTAAACAAAATCCATCCTCCTCTCTTTCCTCAAAAACAGTTCAATTACTCTGTCGTACGGATTATCCGTGCACTTCAGTTACATCAAAAAGTCCCTTTCTATCGCCATCGAAGCTAATGCTGGAAGTTGAACCTGCCCTGTTGTATTTTTGGCATAAGTTTGAATTCGCTTTAGGGCTGAAAATGTCCGCTCGACAGAAGCAGTGTACACGGGAATGGTCACCGCCAAATATACCAATGTGAACAGCTGCCCCATGCTCTCATTCAGATTCTTATGATGAAGGAAGTCAAGGAGATCAGTGGGAGATTTTCCTACAAAATCATCCATGGCATACATTACAGTCAGTTCTGTTTTTAGCCGAGACAAATGAAAAAGCGCTCCGTGGCTCTTGTGTTAAACTGGAGAAGGCTGCATGCATGAAATTTTTCTTGTATTCCTGAAACTTCTGGGGCTCGAGGAGCGTGACAAACATCAGGTTTTTGTGGTCTTGAAATCTGGTCTGTGTCTGGCAAATAATATTGTCCAGAATCCTGCCATGGAGTTGGCCGTAGTGCGCGCAAGGATCTTGCGCTTGGTGCGCTTGATGATGCGAGATGCAACTCCGCTTCCCTCGGCCATCGAGCTGCAGTCTATTATAGTATATGGACGAAAATAGGTTCCAGTAATGACCATTATGGGTAGAATTTCGAAATGAAACCTTCCCAACCTTTGTAAGTAAGCTGTAAAGAATGAGCCTGCCAAATTTCAGCCTTCTACCTACACGGGAAGTTGGAGAATTAGTGATGAGTGAGTCCGTCAGTCAGTCAGTGAGGGCTTTGCCTTTTATTAGTATAGATTATAGTATATAACTTACTTAAGTTACACTTTAAATAATGTATTATTGATAATATTCATAAATAATAACAATAAGTAAAGTACAAGTGAACACTGGCAACCATACAACCTAATAAATGGTGATGTGTGGTTTCAGATGGCAAACAGACTTGTTAGTTACTTTAAATATATCTAGTTAAGTCCTCATTTGTGGTCAGCTTTCGTCAGAACAGGCCACATGCTGTCTCAATATGGCTGCTGAGCTGTGCTCTTCATTGTGTTGTCCTTTTCAGGTCATGGTGTGTGAGATGCTCCTTCATGAGATGGGGGAAAAAGAGAGGCAGGGGTAAAACAACTGAATTTATTTATTCTTTGTCTAAACGCTTACACCATTAGGGTGTCGTGCTACAGAATGGCCTCTGATTCAGGCCTATCCCAAACAGCCATACTTCAGACCAATGGAGGCACACAATACCTTCAACACCTGCACCTAAAACCATTTGCTAAACTGATGCTTGCTAGCTAGGTAGTCTGGCTTTCTTGTGGGGGTTGACTGAGAGAGCCCTGCAGAGAATCACTGGGCAAACTGGTTTGATGCACTTCTCCCAACCCTGTGGTAAAATTACAAATACTCAGTCCTTAAAGGGTTTGGGTTGGGTAGTAGTTTGAGTTCTTGAACATCAAACCATTGCTGTTCTTATTAATGATAGACATTAGTGTTATAAGTTACAAATAAAGACATACAAAATGTATATCAACTTATATGCAAAATTTTACACCACAGCAATAGCAAAGCACTTGGCACATTTGTACCCCCCTCTCCTTGTGTGTGTGTCCACGGTATAAAGTCCACCCTCGGTACATGGTTGTCAATGTCCCATGTTCAAGTGTGTTTAATGCTAGCTGTGGCTAACCCAGGCATCACAGTAAGGTCAATGCATTTATAAAGAAATGAGCTCTTAAACAGGAAAGTGGTCTCTTTCTGCCCTCGTTCTCCCCCCCAAACACATTAGCTGACTGCACAGCATGACTGTCTCTCTCATATATTTGGTCCACTGACATTTAAATATTTTTTGCTTTGGTAATCTTTTCTGGAATTCCGTCATTTTAATACAGTGAAGAGCAAAAAGTAATGGTAAAAATTATTTGTAGGTTTATACAGCGATTAGCGGGTTAGAAAATGGATGGATGGATAAAGCCATGTATACAGATAATGATAATAAAATGAGCATAACTGACATTTAATTTAATTGTTCATTAATACTAGGCTGACCCGCCTTTTACGGCGACCGACTTTTAAGTTGACCACTTCTGAAGGCAATTCAATATGTAGATCAATTTGATATTTTATACAAACTCATTAATTTGGTTATATTGCATTTGAGCGGTATTACTTTAATACTCGTAGTTTCTGTTATTTTTGTGATGAAATTTAAACTTTTTTCTATATTGAGGTCGCCTTTTGAACCCCCCTGATATTTACTACGCGGTGAGGCATTTGTACTCCATCAACATTAATTATTTCCAGAGACATAATTTTGTCTATTTTTCCAGCGCATCGCGCACAAAAGCAAGGGAACGATGGGAGCACCAGAACTCTGCTCACATCATGTTGCTTCGTACCGCAAGCTGCAAGTAGTAAGTCTGTGATAAGCGGAATACCGCTACGCTTTCCACTCACGGGATGGAAGGACAATCCCGACCGCTTTTATATAGTAAGAAAAAGAAGAAGATATCGCACAGTCTGGAGTAGAAAATCATCTTTTACCTGGAAAAATGAAACTACAAATCCCATCGCATTGCAAAATGGACGGGCGTAGTGAAACTCCGCGCCTGCATAGCACTCACGGGACGGACGGAAGGACAATCCCGACCGCTTTTATATAGAAGGATTAATCAAGAGCAGATAGTTACTGTACTGCTACCCATTAAAATTGCAATACCAAGAAAGGCATGAAATATTAAAGTGATATTTATACTAGTAGAACACAGTGACTTCAGGTCCTCCAATAATAGGGTGTAAAAAACAGTCCGATTGACATGAGGCCTTAAAATGGATAGGTGTCAGGGTTTGTCTTTGTTGTTTTTTGGAGTGAATGATTATATCTGTTTGTGGTGACATTTGCAGGTTGGTTGTAGTGAAAATAGCAGCAATAGCATTTGATGTTTGAACATTATAATGTTCTTGGTCTTGTGTAAAATTAGTCTGGAAGTTCATTTTTTCTTCTTGAACCTTTCTGCAGTTGTGTGATCATGGAATTTGTGAGATTTACCAGGTGCATTTATTAAGTTCATCTATTCCTGCCCTTGAAAATGAACAGGCACAGATACACACACACACAGCAATCTTATCCAGGCAGTCTTCAGTGGTGCTGATTGCTAGTTGTGTTCCCCAATATTCTGCATAGGATTCTCCACATAGGAGACTCATAATCACCAGCGCTAAAAACACACAGGTGCCTTTGTGACGCACATAAAAAGCGCAACTCTTTAGGTTATATGTCATTTACCAATCAATGTCCTACATTTACTGCAGTCGTTCTAATTATTGAGGAAATGACCTTGCAGCATTAGTAAACCTGTTAAACGAGACAGCAGCAATCTTCCCCACATTTGCTCTCTTGTTCTTTTATCTAAAGTGATTGAAATAATAAGTATGAAAAATATAAAAGTAGCATGGTATTTATTAGCACATAACAATGCCAAATAGAAGAAAAAATAATAGAAAATAAACTAGATCGCTCAGGTCTGGATATAGTCTTTAGAAAGGTTGGGAGCATGCGCTGATTTTACAGCGCGTTGCTGCACCCACCACAAGAGTCTTGAAAAGCTTACTGAAAATCAGACATGTCAAAGAGTGGATGTTATTTTGGTGGGCTTTTGATTTAGAGAGAGGTGTTGTTCATAGATTATTTTCTCTCATATTACCTCTTTGGTCCCTCGGATGAGCTGTATTTATGTTAGAATGCGTGTGTGGGATTCTGGGACATGTGACAATATAAATATTTGATTGGCTATCTTGTCCTTCTTATGAACAACTCTGATTAGAGTGTTTGATCTTTTAAGTGCCATCGTACTTCTTCCATTCTCCAGTTATAAACTCATTCTGTCCTGTGTTCTCCATCCATTCCCAGATTTGTGATGTGTACTTGCCTTCTTTTCTCGCCACCATTTAATTGTAAACCAGTTAACAAAGAGGTGCTAAAATTCTAATTCATTTTTACAATACAGGAAGAATGTATGGGGAAGGATGTCTGTAATCAAAGTCCTGTCCATTCAGATCATCGTGGTTCAGTTGAGGCAAATAATTAAAACTTTTTTTTTTAATTTAACACTAGTTTTTACCAAAGCTTACGAGAATTTTCCATTCTGCATCTTTTGTGTTGTAAATGTGTCCCAAGCAGCCTGCTACACCATAAACCCCCCCCCCAACAGCCGGAGAAACTGCAAAAACCTCTCCCTTGTTTATCAAGGAGTCAGGTAGAGCTGCATAGGCTAAAAAAATAGTTATTTGGGATACATGCATGTCACATGTGTTCCGTGTCTACAAAGATCTATGTAACTGTAGGATGACAGAAATGTTGAACGCATACCTAAAAGACAAACTTTTTCCATGTTTTAGTACTAACGACAAAATGGAGACATGAAGTGTATAAAGTGTGAAGACTGAAGTCCAAATATCAAATAAACACTTTCACAAAAGGTACAAGTCTAACACAACAAGTATACTTTTATTCAAGAATATAACTGCAGAAAAAGGACCCACGTTAGGGTGTGACATTGACACCCCATTGATACGATTGCTTTGGTGGCACAATGGTATTAACTGTTGACTGGTAATCAAAACTTCATGGGTTCGAACCCAGACAAGCCCATTTTGAGAAGTGAGCTACTCTTATTTTTACAATTTTAGAATAAAAACATACATTTCATTTCAGTGTGTAACAGCTGGTGTAAATTTCTGATACTTGGAAAGGTTTTTTTTTTTTATTCAGATTTATGCTGTCAGTAGCGTTCACACTCGCCCTGATCTGACACTGGTGTTTTCAAATAAAGATGAGCTATAACAAAGGTGAACACAGATCGGAGAAAGAGAACACAAGCCCTCTCCGCAAGAAATGTCTTCTTGCATATAAGAACAACGCAGCTGCACCAGGCGTAAAGGTGAAAGATGGGACCATTTGGATAAAGGACGAAATCCGGCGTCATCATGCCAGTCAGTCTGCCTGTAATACTACATTTTTCTTTATGTCACTGTATCTGGACAATACTGTTATGAGTTTTATTCACATGTGCATGTTAACTGTGGCACACAGAGGCTCAGCAGTTAGAATTGCTGACCAAGCATTGGATTAGATAGCCAAAGACAACTGGAGGCTTGTATAGTCAGCTTAAACACAGGTTAGGGTATTTCTGTCCTCTATCAGCACAAACCTTCTTTCCTTCTTGGGAGAATGAGAATCGACATGTAAGCACTATGATATTTCTGTATTTTGTGGGAGAGGAATTCAGCCCTTGTTTGGAAACGAGAAGACCAGCAAATGAAGCAAGAACCATATAAAAGGTCTGGACAGTGGCCAGACCCTTCGAGGCTGTGCCAACAATAGGTGTTGGAAACCCTCCCAGCGTAGGGACGGAAAAAATGGCTGACTGTGTTGATCCAGATTCCCACCTGGATAAAGTCTGTCCATATGCCTCCCGCCTGTAACTGCGTAAAACGCCAGTAAATGTAAGCTAAAAGATATTTTGTCTCATGTGATTCTTGTACCGTAATCACTATGGGAGGGATATCGCCTTTTCTGGTATATTATGATATTGTTTAATTATTTAATAAGCCACAATATTAAAAGAACACATTTCCAAGAGAGCTAATGCCTCTGCAGGAAACATAATGGCGTAGTCGGCAGGATTGTGGCTACATTAATAATTATATTATTATATATTAATTATAATATTTTATATATATATTAAACATATGCTTACACTGATGAATGGGAGGCTCGGTAATAATATTTGATATATATATTTCGATTGGTTAGCGACGGTCATGGACTCCCGGCCGAGAATTAAAAACTGCCTTAACATGCCTGGCCTGATTAATTTATCCCATCAAAAGACAAGAGGCGGACTTGTCAAACTCGCACAGTGCATGAGGCTGGAAAGAAAGCCCGACATCTGTCGGCGAATCGTGGTAGCGTCTGCTACCTACGGTATGAGAGTGAACTTTAAGGTTGGACTTTTAAGTTTAACGCATAAGTGGGACTAAAATTGGACAAAATAAATGGAATACAACAAGATTGAAACTGATGGCACGAGACTGGCTGTCCAGTAAAATGAAACGGCACTCACAGGGGCAGCACAGATTAATTAATGGCCGTCGAAGCCCAAAATCTACCTAGAAAAGTAAATGCCGTGTTGGGAAACACGTATTTACAATAAATTACATCGCTAGCCTTTAGAAAACAATATTGAAGGCTATAAAGAACGGCGCGTTATTGTATATTAGTTGCGGCAGGCAGACAAGACATGCAGGCATTGCACTCACCTTGCCGCTTATGGTAATTCAGCGGAGCTGAAAAAAAAACTTAAAGATGAAATCAAAGCAACAGCGATAGAATCCATAACGTCTCAATCACGATCGCTAAAATAATTTGTAGAAATCTTTAATGGCATCCAAGCAGCTCGATGCAAAAATACAAGCTTCGTCCACGTGTTACAAGCAGTCTAAAAGACGCCAGCTGTTTCTATCAGTCTACCTACAAGGGTAAAGGTTAAAGGTTTTGGCAAAACCCCCACCTATTTTGGTACTTTTAAGAAATTGCCGTGTGTTTAAACACACAGAAATAATTAAATTACCTTTTAAATATAGCTTAAATAACGAACATACTTTATAAGCTAATGTTTAAAAAGAATTTGTAAAACGGTGTACACATATAGCTAAAATGCAAAAGAGCTCGAACAACAAAGTGGAAAAAGAATAAATACATTTGGGGTTAAAACTTACAATAAGAACAATTGGTTTAAAGCAAATCAAAAAGAATGTCTCCACTTTTGTTTAAAACTTATAAACGTAAAACATTTTTTCTTTTAAACCCTGATCAAGTTTAAAGGAAAAATACTCTTTTAATAATACTAAATAATAAGGGAGACAAGTTCTCACGGATATGTAGCATGTGCCCGATTGTGCATGAATGGAGGTTATGTATTTTGGGAACTCTTAAGGGAATGTATGGTGGCGCAGTGGTTAGCACACTTGCCCGGTGATATGAGATAAAGGTTCAAGCATGTATGTTTTCCTTGTTAAGTCAGAATATTCTTTGTGACCGCATAACTTTTTCTGGGAACACTTTCTTGTTGTGGAATTGTGCTGCGTGATTTCCTCGCGTGGATTTTCTTGTTGTCGCAGAATTTACGGATCGCCAACGGGTAATACGTTACCCTCGTTTGACGCTGAGTCGTGATGTTCGCCACGAAAATTCCATGATCTGGAAAATAGCGTATGAAACTGAGGTAAGAAGCATTCCTAATATTTTCAGTAATATCAGCTTGCGGCCTGAGATGTTGTTTGATTAATAATAAGCATGAAGGAAAAGACGTGCTTAAGTATGTTGCATGGTGAAACCCTATAGATAAACAAAAAAGCACAACCTCGAGTGAGTTTATAGCACGTGTGCTAGAAATCGAGAACTTTATTCTGTGAATGAAGTATTGTTGTAAAAGAGAACGTGAGTATGTGAATACATGTGAAAGAATGAAGCAATTGCCAAATACTGTGTGTAGAAATGACTGAAACGAGTGAAGGTTGATTGTCTGTTCTCTAGTGAACGAATTTCTGCTTTAGCTAAGTAATTCTACTTGGACATGAAGCAGAGTTTAGAATCTAGAAAAGAAAATAAAAGACGAATAAATTATTTTTATTCAGAGTCTGGGGTGGCAGATGCGTGTTTATGTCATTTGTACGTCTGTCTTTCTATGTTCGTCAGCTGACTAAGAATGTTAAACTGTAGAAATGGGAGACGTCCCATATAAGAATATTCAAAGTTAAATGTAATACATGTGAATATCAATAGTGATCATGACTGGTGATTGATAACACAATCTGTGCCTGGTCTGTGTTTTGAAGCCTGCAAACAGATGCAGAGTTTAAATAACGCCATGACTTATTGACCTCGACGAATCTCAGAATAGCTTGTAACATGGTCAGTTAAAGAGAAGAATTTTCAAATCTGAATTTCATGAAAAGTGTTATAAGCATAAAAGTTGCATTTAAAATCTATAGATGTTCTTGTTCTCCAGATTCAGCAAATCCAGTGACCAACGGATGGAAAACACAAACTATGTTTTATACAAGTTGCAAAAAATAGCTTAATAGCAAGTTTGGGCATAGCAATTAGAAATAATCTAATCGAAGGATAGTGAATATTTATCAATCATAAATTAATGAATAGCAGCTATTAGAATAATTTTCTTGCATGCTGATTTAGTGCAAGTGTTAAATGTTTTAATGAAAATGCAAACAAATGAACACTAGACTGATTTCATTCTTTGAAAAACAGTATAGAGGGTTTACATATTTTGATGTATGACAAATGATTATTATTATTATCACTTCAGTAATTACAGACTGTATTAGAATTGAAATACATTTATTGATTTGTCTCTGTAAGTGATTAATTTTAGGAAGAGTTGTTATTGCATCAATGTATTAGGTTAATGCTCAGTGATAATGCACATAGCAAAATGGATTATTCAGTTATACATTAGAACCATTGTATATAACATCCTGTTATAAGTTAAGACACTTGGATAACTGAGGCAATGTGTTAATTTTGTGTAATGTATGATCCTACTGAAGAAACATTGTCACTAGCATAGTTTAAATGTATTACTCTATTTCTTGCTGTTATTTTATGAGACTGAACTGCGGGTCTAGAATTGTCATTTATAATGCTGCATTTGTATGATACATATGATTGGGAAATAATTGCTTTATGTTATGTATTTGCTCTACCTTCCACCCTTCGCTAGTTTAGCATAGCAAGTAGCTTAATTAAGTTTAGCCATTAAATTTAGTGGTTAAAGCCTCTCCATTCAGTGGTAAAGTTTATGAATGAAGTAACAGGTGGTGTATATACAAACGAAGATTTACAGAGACTGTACTGCGCTAATGACTTTTAATCTGTTGCACATACCTGAGAATAGCTGGTGAAGAAACACTTGCTTTCCAGAGGGAACGGAGTAAAGAACTAAAGAAAGATTGCAAGTCCAGCTACTCAGATTTGATGCCATGAACTAAGACAAGTTTTATGGACTGTGGCAGGGACAGGCTGTGGCCACTGAGGTGATGTGACAGCTGTTGAAGGCTCCCATGAATGACCACTGAATACAGTGCAAGCTTAGAGGGAAGTGCACCTCTGCTAAAAGGGACAGTCACCATGTGTTCATCTTATGAGCTCCCTAATGGCAAAAGGACTGTTTACTTTCTGTTCCAGTAACAACAAACTTTAGTGCCTTGAAGCAGTCACACTTTGTTCAGACGGATCTGCAAAGTTACCAATCTGCAAAGCCACCAAGAAAGAGACTTTGTTAACAAACCACTGAGTTGGACAAGGCATATATATAGCAAGTCTAGGAATATACTTGAAACTATTATAAGAAGGGCTCAAAGGTATGAGGATATGCATGATTTATCAATGATGTGAACTTGTAAATTGGTAACTTGGAATAGAACATCTGATAGTGAAGTTGGGGAGGATAACAGATAGTGAATGAACAATTATGCAATAATACTAGTTAAGAACAATTAATAATCATAGCAATGAAGCTAGAATAGCATCTGAGTTATGTTACAACTATTGTAACTCATAAAGGGATCAGACATCAAAGGGTGGGCACATCTAGCAACATATTGAAGCTAGAAATGATAGAAGTGCCAAAGAATAGTGTAATCCATCAAGATGCTATATAGGATTGTAATATAATCTGATGCTATGACACCCACTGCATGAATTCAGTAATATGTAGACACAACACAGACTATGTAAGAAATAACAGGGCAAAAATCTCCACTAACACCATTGATGAGATATCACTACTTGATAACAGCATGTTAAATGTAACTGTTTGTCCATGTTTACGCTGGTTTTAGATGAATGGTACAGAAGCTATAGTGATACTACATCTCACATGTCCAAAATGACTTGAAATATTGACACTGTGATGGGGGATCAAGTACCTTTTGTTTTGTGGATATGACTTTCAAATATTGTTTTGTCACAGATCCAGTGACAAAGGGTGGCTTGTAATACTACATTTTTCTTTATGTCACTGTATCTGGACAATACTGTTATGAGTTTTATTCACATGTGCATGTTAACTGTGGCACACAGAGGCTCAGCAGTTAGAATTGCTGACCAAGCATTGGATTAGATAGCCAAAGACAACTGGAGGCTTGTATAGTCAGCTTAAACACAGGTTAGGTATTTCTGTCCTCTATCAGCACAAACCTTCTTTCCTTCTTGGGAGAATGAGAATCGACATGTAAGCACTATGATATTTCTGTATTTTGTGGGAGAGGAATTCAGCCCTTGTTTGGAAACGAGAAGACCAGCAAATGAAGCAAGAACCATATAAAAGGTCTGGACAGTGGCCAGACCCTTCGAGGCTGTGCCAACAATAGGTGTTGGAAACCCTCCCAGCGTAGGGACGGAAAAAATGGCTGACTGTGTTGATCCAGATTCCCACCTGGATAAAGTCTGTCCATATGCCTCCCGTCTGTAACTGCGTAAAACGCCAGTAAATGTAAGCTAAAAGATATTTTGTCTCATGTGATTCTTGTACCGCCGTAATCATTATGGGAGGGATATCGCCTTTTCTGGTATATTTTATGATATTGTCTAATTATTTAATAAGCCACAATATTAAAAGAACACATTTCCAAGAGAGCTAATGCCTCTGCAGGAAACACTGCCTCACACCCGTTCTTCAAAAAAAACAGCACGGCTTACAGAGCTCACCAACGTATTGTGCAAACTCCTGTTTGAGATTATGTTTTGTGATGGTGTTTACATAAAAAGCATTTACAGTGGAACCTCGGTTTGCGAGCATAATTCGTTCTGGAAACGTGCTGTCAATCCAAAGCACTCGTATATCAAAGCGAATTTCCCCATAAGAAATAATGGAAACTCAGATGATTCGTTCCACAACCCAAAACTATTCATATAAAAATGATGAATACAAAATATAAAGTAAAATACATAATACAAATTAACCTGCACTTTACCTTTAAAAAGAATCATGGATGGTGTGAGTTTCTAAACTCATGTGGGATTCCACCCAACAGGATGACACACGGAAGAGCGTCCCAAAGCAATCACAGTCTCCCAGCGCTGTAGCAGTTCGCCTTATAAGCGCATCCAAAAAGATCACAGACATGCTATAAGCACCTGTCGTCAATGGGTCATACAAGGAACATTATAAAGATCCCGCTACAATAAGTAACAGCGCTATTGCTGTTTCAAGCTGAATAAAGCTGGTGTTAAAGTACTGAGACTCAGCTTCGTGTTTTGGGGAACAAGATGGGGACTTGCACTTCACAGCGCACACACACACAGTCACAATGCTGTAGTAAACAGTATACGCTCGTACGGATGTTGACTATATGAGTGAGGCACACAGACTCAGACGTATTGCCAGAGAGAGAGAGAGAGAGACGCGCTGAGCGAGGGAGCGAGATAAGGAGAGAGAGAGAGAGAGAGACGCTGGGCGAGGGAGCGAGATAAGGAGAGAGAGAGACGCGCTGGGCGAGCGAGATAAGGAGGGAGAGAGAGACGCACTGGGCGAGGGAGCGAGATAAGGAGAGAGAGAGAGACGCGCTGGGCGAGCGAGTGAGCGAGATGAGAGAGCGAGAAGAACCATCAGCTCAGTTGTGATCACATGACGCTCAGCAGACAAAGTGTATCCATACTACTCGTATTGCAAGACATTGCTCGTTTATCAAGTCAAAATTTATTAAAAATTTTTGCTCGTCTTGCAAAACACTCGTAAACCAAGTTACTCGTAAACCGAGGTTCCATTGTACAGTAATCCCTCCTCGATCGCGGGGGTTGCGTTCCAGAACCCCCCACGATAGACGAAAATCCGCGAAGTAGAAACCATATGTTTGTGTAGTTATTTTTATGTATTTTAAGCCCTTATAAACTCTCCCACACTGTTAACATTATTAGAGCCCACTAGACATGAAATAACACCCTTTAGTCAAAAGTTTAAACTGTCCTCCATGACAAGACAGAGATGACAGTTCTTTCTCACAATTAAAAGAATGCAAATAGATCTTCTCTTCAGGAGCAGAGAATTTCAGAGAGAGAGAGCGATCGCAAAGAAAAGCAAACAATCAAAAAATCAATACATGTGCTTTTAAGTTTGCCGCGGCATTTTTTAGAGGAGCGTCAGTATCTTCTAAGCAAACAGCCTCTGTGCAAACAGCCCTCTGCTCACATCTCCTCCGTCAGGCGCAGAGAACGTCAGAGAGAGCGAGATTAAAGCAACAATCAAAAAATCAATACGTGTGCTTTTAAATATGCCGAGCACCGCAATAAAGCGGCATTTTTTTAGAGGAGCGTCAGTATCTTTTAAGCAAACAGCCTCTGTGCAAACAGCCCCTCCGTCAGGCGCAGAGAATGTCAGAGAGGGTGAGAGAGAGGCAGAGACAAGCAAACAATAAAGCTCCGCGCGGGATGCATATCTTATAGCATTGAGGAGTTTTAGTTAATATGTAATACATGCTCTGATTGGGTAGCTTCTAAGCCATCCGCCAATAGCGTCCCTTGTATGAAATCAACAGGGCAAACAAACTGAGGAAGCGTGTAGCATAAATTAAAAGACCCATTGTCTGCCGAAATCCGCGAACCAGCAAAAAATCTGTGATATATATTTAGATGTGCTTACATTTAAAATCCGCGATAGAGTGAAACCGCGAAAGTCGAAGCGCGATATAGCGAGGGATTACTTTATATGATACTTATACAAAAGCCAGGTCGAACGTTATCTACCTCGATGTAATTACTTATCTTCCTACTGTGTAAAATCTTAAGTAGACTGCAGAGCTTCCTCTGTTTGATCGGCAAGGGCATGCTCACAAATTACACGTGTAATGCCATGAAAAATGCCTGCTGACACTTTAGTACGCGAGCAATGGTACGAGAATGCAGTTAGACTTTTTTTGGGCACATGCACCGTCCAGATCTAAACACTAGAGAGTTGCTCGCGTTCTCCCGTTGAGCGACTGGGATCTTTTCCTGAATAAGATCAAACATAGCTGTGTAGGGTGAGACAGGAGCTTCCATGATATAGTATTTATAAAAGGTGTCATTTTGCTTGACTTCTCACTCTATACAACTTTAAGCAACTGACACTCAGGTAAACAGACTTTAGCTGAGAAAACTGTGCGGCGGTGGGGGGATGTGATAGCAGGCTGCTTGTAGCTTCTTGCTTATCAACACATTTACAGGACAAAAGACGCTGATAGAGAGGTGCGAAGTGATTTAGGGTGGGACGGATCTACGAATTTTTTCGTAGGCTTTGGTAATTCTAGTGTTAATCAGTCTACAAGTTCTTTCCACTTCAGGATCTCACCTAACCCATTAATTGATCATACATTGGGCTTTCCATATGGATACCAGCACAAGGCAGGAACTTATCCTGCACACGCAGAGCTGACTCTAGTGCAGTTCCTTTCAAACAGTAAACCTAAACTGCATGTCTTTGCACTTTTAAAAGAACCTGGGGAAAATCCATGTGGACACTGGGAGTACAGATAAACACGACATGCTCACGACATCCAAGCATGAGCTGTGAAGTGGGAGTTTTGGCCATAGTGTTATCCTTCAGTCTTTACTTGGTTGCTTTTCAGGTTTGGCCTTTGAGCACCAGCATAAAAATGTGCAATGTGGAGGCTAACACTGCCATCTATACATGAGAATGGACATAATGAGAGTCCTACAGATGCAAATGCCTACTTAAGTCATTTTCAGACCATGAATGTGTCTTAGCAGTTTTTCTTACTTGACTTTTCCTCCTTTCAGATGACTGGCTTCTTGTTGGAACGAAACCTGGACATCTTCTCCTATACAGAATCAAAAAAGATCAAGGTGAGTGTTCAGTCATGTCTGTGTTTCTGTACGTGGTAAGCTTATTTGTAGCTGTTTATTTTTTAATCTTTGTAATTGTTAAAAGTGTTGCCATATATGTTATATACAGTATAAGGATGCACAGTATAATAGTACTGAAGAACCCTATTTTTAAAACAGTACGGTACCAGCATTTCTTTAATTTCAGCACCAGAAGTAAATGGTGGTTCCCAAGCACCTCACACTCGGTCGTTTAGATGATTAGAACTTGGAGGACAAAACCTGCTCTTGGATTGTTTACTTGACTCTGCATATGACAACGTGGTTGAATCACCAAGGAAGGGGGTCATCTGTCATAGCTCTTTAAATGTATATATTAATATAAACGCGCTGGATGCTCAAAAGAAAGGAGCAACTGACAAATGCATCCCAGACTTTATTAAATTGCTATCCTTTATTTACTTTGGAAATAACTTGAAACTGAGTGAAGTAATAGGCCCCCATCCTTGTTTATTCTGTGTTTATGAACAATAAGACTTTGATTTAGAGGTTTGATTCCAGAGAGTTTTTCAAAGAATAACACAAATCAAAATAGCCTGGTCAAAAATAGTGGGACCCTTAACCTAATAGTTTGTTGCACAGCCTTTATAAGCCATCACTGAAAACAATCAATTCCTGGTGCTCTCAGTTAGACTTCTACACCTGTCCACTGGTATTTTGGCCCACTCGTCCTGAACAAACTGTTCACGCTCTGTCACGTTAGAAAGGGGTCTTCTCCAGACTCCATGTTTCAGTTGTTTCCATAGATGTTTGATGGGATTCAAATAAGATCTCACAGATGGCCACATCATAATAGTCCAATGTTGTGTTCTTAGCCACTCTTGGGTGCTTTTAGCTGTGTGTTTTAGGTTGTTATCCTTTTGGAGGATCCATGACCTGTGACTGAGACAGAGCTTTCAGACACTGAGCAAGATGTTTTGCTCCAGAGTATCTTGATATTCTTGAGATTTAATTTTTTCCTTTCACCGACTCCTGGCACCCTGTGCCAGATGCAGTAAACCAGCCCTTAAACATAACCGAGCCTTCTTGCATGCTTCATAGTAGGTATGGTGGGATTTTCTTTGAAAGCTACTATTTTTTTCATCTCTGGTCATAGAGCTGATGCAACTTGTCAGAAAGCTCCAGTTTTGTCTCATGTCCATGGGACATTCTCCAAGAAGCACTGTGGCATTTCAGTATGCATTTGGCTTTTTTATGTGGAGTCTTCCAGGGTCTTCTTCCGTTAAGCCCACTGTCACTCAAAAAGCAATTGATGCTGTGATTAGGCACTAATGCACCTTGACCTTGACATTCAGCTTATATGTCTTTGGAAGCTGTCCTTGGCTTT
This sequence comes from Polypterus senegalus, assembly GCF_016835505.1. Lineage (NCBI taxonomy): Eukaryota > Metazoa > Chordata > Cladistia > Polypteriformes > Polypteridae > Polypterus > Polypterus senegalus. Next base: position 53,355,229 of record NC_053171.1, read on the forward strand.
TTGTCTATCATTCTTGCTGTCCTTCTGGGGCCCATTAGCCTCTTGTGTCTGCCTCCAGTGAGGATTGCTACAGTCCCATAGACCTTAAACTTCTTAATAATATTTGCAGTTGTTGTGTGTCAACATGCTTGTCCATAGTTTTCTTTATAGTCTCCTCAGACAAATCTCTCCTTTGCTTTCTCTGGACCATGTTTGGTGTGGGATACTCGATTATACCAAATAGCAGAGTGAATGATTGCACAATTAGAAACGTGTGATACAAATAAAAGAACTATTTAAAAAGAAGTCACTCTAATCCAATCATTTAGGATCTTTTCTAGGGGTACCAACAAATATGTACAGGCATTTTTATAATCTCTTTGTAGAAAAAGCAATGCTTGATCTCTTTTCACACTTGCTTTGCTTTACTTGATTTACATGTAGTCACTTTTCAGGAGGCATAAACCACCTTTTCAATGAACTGTAAGGGGACCAACACATTTGTCCACATCTGTAAGCATTTTCCACACAAAGTCGCTCTCTAAAATTAAGTGTTTTCTATAAATTTAAAAATAAACACAGCTTTTCCTGGCATTTTATATTGGAACCTATGGGGCACAGGGCTCAACTGGAAATAAAAATAATTATAAAAGCTAATCAAATTTGTCAGTTATTGAGCATTAATTTGTGTTTTAAGATTAAACACACATAAAGTAGCTTATACATGTCATTTTCAAACAAGAAAACACCAAAATTATGAAATTCAGCCATTTTTAAAGAAGACCAGCTACATGCACTACCTCTGTGCTTGTCTTCGTCCACTATATCCTTTCATCCCCTGCATTTTGGTTTCCTCTCAAAAGACAGAATTGCACTATGCTGTTCCTGTCATATGCTTGGTATCGTGTTTGTTCTGTGTTTGTGTAAGATCTCTTCCCACAAAGGCCGCTGCGATCACACAAGCAATTTATTAAACGTACCCTTACCTTGAGAAAAATAGTACAAGGAATAAAATATAAGATAAAATACTTCCAGATCCCTTTTGCTGTCACAAACATTCAAAGGAAACACAGAAGATGCATTTTCTTATATTGAAAATTTTGTCACTTCAACTTGGACATATTCTGTAAGATTTTAGGCTTTTATTTCATAGGTTGCCCCATGGCTTCCATTATAAAATGCCAGGTCAGAAAATGTGTTTTTTTTGTTTTTTTTTTTTCCTAATTTATAGAAAGGACTTATCTTTGTAATGCAGTTTTGCCTGGCAAATACGTATGTACCATGATTGTGTAGAAATAAGTTTGACTTGAAAAATACCAAATTTATTCTTTAAGCTTCACATGTTGGAGAGGAGAGACTATGCAGGCTGCACAATGTCTTTGTCAGTGGTGTCCTCTTACTTTGAGTGACACACACGTCCTCATTCAAAACTTATTTACAATGTTCTTATATGTATCTGACTAGGAGCAGAGTGCAACACACTCCACATTTTATGTAAAAGCACACACTTCATGTCATCCAGACAATTTCTACTTGAGGTAGTGAAATAAATTGTTTACCATCAAAACTGAATTTTTCATTTTCCTCTAAGTCGATTACTGTTTTACACATAATGCTTCCACAATGCTTTGAAAAAGTGGGACCAGAAAATGACTGGATGAGTTATACTGTGTATTGAAGGGTTAGTATAATTGAATTTCTTTTTCCTTAAAGGCAGCAACAAGTTTGAAGTGACTCTGGAAAAGTCCAATAAAAATTTCTCCAAGAAAATTCAGCAGGTGAGCAAGAGCCCAGCTATCCTTCCACTTAGTTCTGTTACATGTATTTTTTTCTTATAACAGACACTAGTTAACTCATTAGTCATTTTTGCAATTAGTTGTAAATGTTAGTGGAAGTTTATTATTTAAAGCTGTTTTACTGTTTTTCATGTGTGGCCTGGTAAATTTTAAGGCCTTGATCACACTTAAGCCATGTTGTAAACACTGATTGTTATAAATCCCTTTACTGTTAGATGGAAATTTGGGAAAGAATGAACAAAATATATCATGAATTGATTTTGTTTGTTCCTGTTCTCTCCCTCTCTGTAGTTGTATGTTGTGTCCCAGTTCAAAATCCTGGTTAGCCTTCTTGGTAAGTAGTCTTGCTAATATATTAATATGTAGTGTGTTTCTGCTATTAGGTGTCACTTATTTAAGAAAACTTGTTTTCTTTGTTTTTTTGACAGAGAACAACATCTACGTCCATGACTTATTTACATTTCAACAGATTACTGTTGTCTCAAAAGCCAAAGGAGCAACTCTTTTTGCGTGTGACTTGCAGGTGTGTTGGTCCAGTTCTGTGTATCGCAAATAAAAAAAGTTTCTGTTCTCGTTATATGTTCAACATTTCTTGCCACTCATTTCCTGTCATCCTACATTTACACAGATTGTTATAGACACGGAACACACATGAAATGTATCTGTTCCAAATAACTATATATTAGTTACCCTATACAGCTGCAGGCACCTCACACCCAGATTAACAGACTTGAGCTGAGAGTTTTTGTCCGACTTGAGCTATGGCAGCTTCTGGGGGTTGGGGGGGATGAAGGTGGGGGTTAGCAGGCTGCTTATGCTGATTGGCACATTTACAAAACAAAGACGCTAATGGAGAGGTGCGAGGGTATTCAAGGTGACCTGGGATTTACGACTTTTTTTTCACAGGCTTCAGGGATTCTAGTGTTAAATGTCCAAAAAAGTTGATAGAGGGAAGATGATTTTAAGAAAGATGTGTGGCAGAATGTAGGATTGTGTCAAGCAGAGAGGTACTATTGTGTTTTGTTTGTAAAGGTAATGTGGCAGTAGTTGTTCCTTGTCATGTTCAGGCCCACATTGGGAATTTCGATTGGTTGCCCCCCCGATTTAGCAGTTTACAGTTCATTCTTAAATTATACCCTACACCTAGGAAACAAGTGTTGCACAATAATTAAGTTAGCAGTAGACCCATTTCAGACTGAATGTGTAAGGAGATTTCGAGTCAAGTAGATGGTCTCGGTGTTAGTGAGATCTTCAGAGCCTGAAATACTTAAGCAATCCATGAATTTGTCTTTAATACTTGTAATACATATGGACCAATCTGTAAGAGTCTTTTGTTGATCAGTGTCAAAAAAGCTGAATTAAATCCATTGGGTGGGTGGGGATTGGTTTGGACTGAATACTCTTTATTGGCACTGAAAGCATGTAGTGCATTTCTACACTTTAATATACAGTAGACTAAAATTAGTTTTGTTTTATCTGCAGTTTCTCTTAAAATAGGTAGAATTAATAGAAAGCTGATGGATGTGTGAATAAATAAAATGTAAATTTAAAGAGTCAAAGTGTTAAAGGTCTAAATTTGAGATAGTTACATATTTTTTATTTCATTACATGCCAAAATATGTGTGTGTTGAGATCTCATTAATTAGGTTAATTAAATAGGTTAGGCTCAGCATATCCACTACTATTGGAGATTTACTTTCCACATCAAACTTCACTACCTCACAACAAGGAGCAGATTCTGATCGAAATTTTTTACCGTATTTTGTAATACAAGTTAGATGCTATCATTAGCATTTGATATTTTTTTTTTTATCATTGTTTATGTGGCTGTTACTTTTCAGTCCAAATATTGAATATATTCATTTGTGTATTCTAGCATATTTTTACAAAACTTACTTCAAAAGTTTTATCTCTGCTTTAGGGTTTTTTTTACAGATTAAAGCTGTACATCAGCCTGTTAGCTTTGCAGGCATCAGTCCCTTATGATTCCAAGGAAAAGACTATTCACATTTCTCAATATCTTCTGCTGCCATCAGTGAAACAGGCAGGTTTCTGTCCTGGAGCATGGAGGCAATCCAAAGTGGATGGCCCAAGGTATTATGATGCTAGTGGTGGGCATTTGCTGGAGTGGTATCGAGTTGCGCCCAGCAGAGGTCTGAGGCCTCCCTGAAGGTGTCCATGGCCCTTTGATTTTTACTTTGAAAGTCATCAAATTGTAAATCTTTAGACTCTGGTTTTAAGCTTTCTAGGAGGTGGTACTTAGTCTCACCTTTATAAGCCCACTTTTTCATCTGTATTAGAAAGTGGCACCATTCTAGTAACATCCCTTTCTTTGAAATTTTCTTGGATGCTTTCTTTATGTAGTGTATGTTTTTATCCAACTCACAAAGATATTGTTTCACTTTCTGTGTTTACTTTATAGGTTACCTTTCTCTTTAGAATTGAATAACTTGCACAATGAACCCTTGGAACTGTCTGCTAATGTTTTAATGAGACATCCAACCAGACCTGGTTGGAATAAGTTTGTTTTTAATCGTGGCACGTTACATATCCCGAAACTATATAGATATGATATTAAAAGGCAGTATCCCTCCCTTAGTGATATGGTAGTAAGAAATCACATAAGAGAAAATAACTTAGCTTTCTTTAATGACAATTTACACGGCATAACAGACGAGGAAGCCATGACAAAACTATTACCGAAGTGGGAGCTCAGTGTATACAGTCTGCCATTTTTGTTGCTGTGCTGGAATAATTTTCAAGTTCGGATGATGTTATCTCCGATCTGTCCGTCAGCTTCAAATGTGTGGGGCAATGTTCTAAGGCTTTATACTCTTTCTCCATGCGCAGGCCCCCACTTCAGTAAATCATGCCATTCCAAACAAGGAAAAGAATATCCAATATCATGCTGACTCTAACACACAGAAATAGTGCACGTTGCCCATTTGCAGTTGTTTTTAACTTGTCTCGTCTTAAGATGGTTGCCTAGCAATTCTAAATGCTGGGCCCCTGTACTAAATATGACTTTGTGTTTTCTGTACATGTGAGAAGAAAAGAAAAGCAGATTTAAAATATTGGCACAGACCAGAGTGGCATATTAAAATTATATTCTGACTAGCAGAATACCCGCGCTTCGCAGCGGAGAAGTAGTGTGTTAAAGAAGTTATGAAAAAGAAAAGCAAACATTTTAAAAATAACGTAAGATGATTGTTAATGTAATTGTTTTGTCATTGATATGAGTGTTGTTGTCATATCTATCTATTTTTATATATATATATATATATATATATAGCAAAATACCTGTGATTGGCAGCGGAGAAGTAAAAAGAAAAGGAAACATTTTAATAATAACATAACATGATTGACAATGTAATTGTTTTATAATTGTCATGAGTGTTGCTGGCATATATATATATATATATATATATATATATATATATATATATATATATATATAGTGTGGCAGTAGGGGCAGTAGTGCACCCTTGAACCCTCAGGTACGACTCCTGACACCAGGTAATAGTCCACGACCTTTTATTATTTCTCGAGTGCACCAAGCACCTCCCACACTCCTCACAAATCTCTTTCCTCTAATAATAAACACACAATAACCTCTCCTCCTCGCCCAGACACTTTGCTCCTCTCCCACCCAGCACAGCTCAGTGTCTGGACTGAGGCAGCGTCCTTTTATAGCCCCTGACCCGGAGGTGTTCCTGTCCCAGCAGTCCACAGTTCCTTATTCCTTCCGGTCAGGGCAATCAGTCTATTACTTCAGCCCGGAGCACGCCATACCTTCCTGTCACGTGACCGTGGCGCACTCCCGGTCATAAGGCAGAACAGAGCCCATAAGTCCCCCACAGCGACTCCTGGTGGCCCAAGGTATCCAGCAGGGCTGTGTATAAACACCACAGAGTCCATAAGGCCCTGCTGGACCTCAGGGCACGATCCCGCTGTCGGGAGAGCTCCTCCTGTCGGCCTGGGGGTGCGGACCGGCCTCGGAAGCCGGCAGTCTTCCACAATATATATATATATATATACACACACACACAGACACATATATAATATATATATATATATATATATATACACATCTATATATATATATATATATATATATATATATATATATATATATATATAATACACATCTATATATATATATATATATATATATATATATATATATATATATACACATCTATATACATATATATATATATATAATACACATCTATACATATATATATATATATATAATACACACACACACACACACAGACACATATATATACATATAAACATATAATATATATATATATTAGGGGTGGGACTCGATTAAAAAAATTAATCCAATTAATTAGAGGCTGTGTAAGAATTAATCTTGATTAATCGTATGTAATCGCACACGTAAATTTGCCCCAAATCGCAAATGTTTTTTTTTTTATTTAAAACGGTTTTAGTGGGCTTACAGAATCAAATAATAGACATGGACATGAATATTGTAAACTGAAGCTGTTTTAATTTCTGAAAAAAGCTTTTAAACTGCATTTGAATTCTAAACAGAAACAAAAATATCATCCCTGGTTAAAATTGGGCAGACTTAAAAATAAAGTGGTAGTTTAAGTACTTTAAGTACATTTTCAGAATAGTATTGTCTTTAAATAATAATAACCAAAATTTCACCATAAAGTGCAGTTTTTCTTCTTAAAAAAATAAGTCAGAAACATAAAAGGTAATTTGACCAGCTTACTCTTTAAACTCTGAGTAACATTAGCCAAATTATTTTGTACATTAGGCTAAAACAGTGTGATCATTGAACATTTTGTAATTAGATGTATTTAGAATTACTAACGGTCACGGAAGTCCAATGATCCCCAGTAAGAGCCACAAAGTCCGCTTTCTGTAATGCATCTAATTTTGCTTGCTTTTCAGTGTGCACAAAACCATGCTTTTATCAAGGCTTCGCGGGTAGTCGAAATGATCAGTCGTAGGAACGCGCTTTATTCCGACTCTAACATTTTTGTAGCTGTGATGTGTGCATCAGTGTAATGGATGTACCAGGAAATCATGCATTGACAAAAGTTCCGTTTGCTTGGAATTGAAAGTGTGATTAAATGCGTTATTTTTAACGCGTTATGGAGTACATGCATCAAGCTTCTCAACTGTGCTTGTGCTAAGAAAGGGAAAATTTTAAAAATAACGTAACATGATTCTGCGTTAACCTAATATTTTTTCATACGTCCCAAACCAAGGAGATGCGAAGGTAAAATGAATCGGTAGCGCATACATAGTCAGTACATCCCTCTCGAATCGAACCTCGAATGTCGGCGTTAGAGGCTAAGACTCTACAATTAGCCACAGCGTGTGGCTTGTCTATGCTAAAGTATGTATTGTAGATCGGGTATATATATACATTTATATATATACCCGTGTATCAGTGGAGAAGTAGAAGTTATGAAAAGAAAAGGGAACATTTTAAAAATAACGTAACATGATTGTCAATATACAGTAATTGTTTTGTGAGTGTTATTGAATGTTGCTGTCATCAAGGATTTGATTATCATTATTTCTTTCAATCAGGCTCATATTTGTAGGATGTGTTCAAGTTACATTCCGTGTTTGTCAATCGTTGTAAAGATAAGAGGTTTCATTCATCGATTAGTTCCTTACTGCATCAATAAACAGCTTTTTTTTACGCTGTCTTCCTTTAGCGGGACATTCACTTTTTCCACCGTGTGCTTTGTTTCCGCAGTAGCTGCACTTATGAATATGATTGTATGTATAAGACGCTTCATATTTTTTTGCTGCCTTCTCAATTGTGTAATTCGGTTTTGTTCAGCACTCTTTGGAACTGTTGCTTTTTGTCTGCGCACTGCGTCAGTTCACGTGAGCCGCTTGGTGTTCTTGCATCGAAGGTTCCCAGCTGTACTGGTGCCATCTCATGTAATGTCAGCTAAGACCCGGCACTTAAAAGTTTCTCTCGCAGTTTCAATGAGTTTGTGCCAAACACCACCCTGACCATCTCATCTTCCTCTGCATAAGCACAGTCCTTCACACGTGAATATTTACCGGCAGTGTTTGTATTGGATTGCCGCTGATGGACGGCCTTATATGGGCAGGCACTAAATTACAAACGCTAGTGGCAGCCTGTCTATGAACTTAATTTAATATAAACTTACGGTTCACGCCGTGCTTTGTTTCCGCAGTAGCTGTACTTATGAATATGCTTGTATGCATCATTTGCTTCATAATGTTTTTCTGCCTTCTCAATTGTGAAATGGCGTTTTGTGCTCATCGCTGGAGTTCTTCCTTGTTCTCTACGTACTTACGTAGGAGGCGTGATGATGTCACATGAAACTCCGCCCCCGCGGCCATCTCCAACTCAAGACTCCATTACATTATATGGGAAAAAATAGCTTCCAGTTATGACCCTTATGCGTAGAATTTCGAAATGAAACCTGCCCAACTTTTGTAAGTAAGCTGTAAGGAATAAGCCTGCCAAATTTCAGCCTTCTACCTACATGGGAAGTTGGAGAATTAGTGATGAGTGAGTGAGTGAGTGAGTGAGGGCTTTGCCTTTTATTAGTATAGATTACACATCTGCATTTAAATCTTTTATGTGCTACTAGCCAACCCGAGGCGTACCATACGCCGCATAATCAGGCCGTTTTTTTAATGATTTTTAAGCACAGGGAGAAAATTTTACATCGGTAATGTAATAAATCAGCAAGAAAAGCAACATTGTAACAATGCACGGAACGAACTAACACACAATCGCCCGTGACTGAAAACTGGCGGACCGTCCTCACGCCTTCTCCTACCAGAAGGAGGGATGGGGGTGCACGGCGCGGAGTGTGGAACGGGAGGAGAGGAGAATGACGTCCATTCAGTTCCGTCCGTCATGCTAGTCTGCTGATTTCTTGTTCAGTATGCACTGCCCGCTCATGTGCCCACCTCCAACTCGTCACTTGAGTCGTCGTCTTTACACAGTCCAGATGTACCTGTGAGTGACGTAGACTTTTTACTGCTCTGTGTGGTTTTGGCTGCTTTTCTATATATAATCCACCAAGACACCCGACCACGGTAGTAGCGAGGTGGGAGGGGGGTGTGTACAAAGTGCAGGGGCATCTAAGAAGACGCATGCTTGTCGCGGATGCGAATCGCTGTATGTAGCATGTAAAACAGTTTGCTATGGTGCACGTGGTCGGTTTGCTATGGTGCACCCAGGGACTAACTGGGTGGTCGGTGAGTTTTTGTGTCCGGGCAAATGGGCAGGCAGTGTGAATGCCTAGAGAGCGAGGGTAGACGTCGGCCGGTGAAAAAGGAGTGTTGGTGGGCAAGAAAACGTCTTCTGTGTTCCTGCAGGAGCATCTATGAAGACGAATGTTTGTCGCGGATGCGAATAGCTGTACGTAGCGTGTAAAACAGTTTGCTACGGTGCATGTGATCGTGCGTCGTAACCGAAAAGTTGGTTTTTAAAGACTGCTTACTTCATTGTGCTTTAACCTCAGTTGTAAAGGATTGTTTTAAGGATCCCATGGGATACCCCTCGCAAACTGTTTCATACGCTGCGTATGGCGATTCACCTACGCGAGAAACATGCCTCTATGAACAGTCACGTAGCTCGGAGGTGCATGACATTAACCTGACCTGCACTGCATGTGGCCTCTACGACAGTCGAATATAAATGACGCCATTTTTTCGGTGTCATCGCGTCCGAGTTGGTGGGCATGGCCCTGCGAGTTGTTGTCGTGTCCAATGGTCTTGGAGTTGGTGGGCGTGGCTCCTTCTTGCGTGCGCCATAGGTGTCTCACTTCTCGGCGGTTTAGTGAATCCACGCCCCTTCCGGTGTGCTTTCCATGGTTGTCTTGCCTTTCCGGCGTGCTTTCCAAGTTTGTCTTGCCTTAGTGAATTATATTTATAGATATTTAATCATTTTGAACACCGTGTCCAATTTCAAATTTACCATAATATGATACTGTTTATATTATACACTAAGAAGATGACAAATTATAAACAGTCAACTTTTTTTTGTTCTGTTCATTATGGTGTTATTCACAGCATCTTGTGTTTTTATTTTTCTGCAACAGTCCAGCTCTGGTGAGGCATCACTGCGCATGTGTGTGGCAGTCAAGAAGAAATTGCAGCTTTATTACTGGAAGGATCGGGAGTTCTATGATCTACAGGTGTGTGTAAAATCAGTGATTCTCTGTGAGGTGTGGCTTTCAGGAGTCATTTACATCACTGGAACTTAAAAAGCAAATGAATTGAACCTCCAAAGGTAATCTGTGTAATTCTATGATCAAGCATGTTCTTTTGAATTACTTTTTGCTGGTCATTCATTCCATTTTCCTGCACTATTTCGAATGCATTTAGCCAAAGTTAAGTTCTTTATATAAATATTACATCTCAAAAATAATAATTCTTCACATCAGTGTTAAAACTTGTTTGTCATTTAGTAAATGTCTCCTGTTTTTGACTTACTCACCAACTGTATAATTGCAGTATTGATGTTTTCCTGGGGGCGGCACGGTGGCGCAGTGGTAGCGCTGCTGCCTCGCAGTTAGGAGACCGGGGTTTGCTTCCCGGGTCCTCCCTACGTGGAGTTTGCATGTTCTCCCTGTGTCTGCGTGGGTTTCCTCCCACAATCCAAAGACATGCAGGTTAGGTGGATTGGCGATTCTAAATTGTCCCTAGTGTGTGCTTGGTTTGTGGGTGTATTTGTGTGTGTGTGTGTCCTGCGGTGGGTTGGCACCCTACCCAGGATTGGTCCCTGCCTTGTGCCCTGTGTTGGCTGGGATTGGCTCCTGCAGACCCCTGTGACCCTGTGTTCGGATTCAGCGGGTTAGAAAATGGATGGATGGGTGGATGTTTTCCGGTGCATGTATTCTTGTCTGTTTTGTTTTTTTTTTTTTTTTACCATTGAGGAATTCCATTTCTTTTATTTTCCTTTTTTAATTTGTCATTTTCTTTAATGTTCTAGTTTTCTGATGACATAAAGGAAGCCACTGTATAATTACAGCAGTGATCGCAGTTTACGTTATCCCTGTGTGGATGGTAAAAACCATTTTGGTCTTCACATAGATGGTTAGCTTTCTTTCCAAGTAGCCCTAGCATTAGGGCTTTTCGTTTTGGCTGTCTGGGCTGTAACCCTCTTTTGTTCCTATTTTTGTTTTGCCCCTTTGTTTCTATGGGTGAAATGGTGATTCTGAGGCTAGCGATCTACACTGGCAATCGGAAGATTGCCGGTTCGAATCCAGTAAACGCCAAAAGTGACTCTATTCTGGCCCTTAACCTGCAATTGCTCTGTCATGGGTATGACATTAATCTGCATTCAGACCTATATGTAGGCCCTCTAACCCGCAGAGTTTTCAAACCAGAACTGGCGCACTAGCCACCATAAAAAAACCTCACACTGTTCCATTCCATCTGAACTAGTGTGGTGCTGAGGTGTCACCCGTTGCATGGCTACATGCGGGTCCTAATCTGGGATCCCGAGATGGTTTGTCATGTGGTGGGTGCGGCAGTGCATTGTATCAGTGCCTGCTCCTAACCTCTCTTTGATTCTAGCTACTGGTTCTTGCTTTGTATCCTCTGATATTCTAAAACTAAATGCCTTTAAAAGCAGTACGCTGTTTGCCATGTCTTCTGACTGTGGAAATTCAGTGAAGATTTTTTTTTTCTTTATTAAATTAAAGAGCCATTCAATTGTTGACCTACTTAATTAACCTGAAGCAGTGGCTACATCAGTGACTTGCAATGGGTTATACAGTGAACTAAAGTCTGAAGTTGCCAAGTCATCTCCTTAAACTTTAGGCTCGAGCAGTGTTTCTGAACTGGTACTGTGAGAGTGGGTTTCTTGTGTGTGACCCTGACTCACTTTGTCTGGTACACCGTTAGGGGACACACTTACATTATTTATGCTTTTTAGTCATGCTGCTTTTCAGAGTCATTGTATCGTTAACAAGCAATGCACTAATGATGTAAAAAATGTTTTTATTATGAAATCTTATGCCTTGTTTTCTTCCAACACAGGGAGATTTTGCAGCTCCTGATGTTCCTAAATCTATGGCGTGGTGTGGAAACTCAATTTGTGTGGGATTTAAACGGGATTACTATTTTATTCGAGTAAGTCCTCTCCATATTTTTCTGTTTTTATGTTCCCGTTGGCACAGAGGTAAGGCTAAAAGCTAAATAATGATTTAGGGGTTTAAGTAAAAACTAAAAAGCCATTGTATAGTGGTATAGAGATGTTATAAACCTGTGAAAGGCCTGAAATCCTGTATCCTGCTTTACAAGAAGTTTTCAGCAAAAAAAAAAGACACATGTACAGCCTGAGCTGCCGTAATAGTTCACATAATGGAGCACTACAACTAAATTACTTTAAAACTTACAATATGCAAGCTTTTGAGACAACTCAGGTCTGTTCTTAAGGCCTGAGTTGCCTCAAAGGCTTGCATATTGTAATCTTTTTAGTTAGCCGATAAAAGGGGCAATTTTTGCTTGACTGCTCACTAAATCCATAATGGCTAACACGGTACAACACCCTATTATTTAAAACTTAGAAAAGTAGATGGTGAAAAAAATACATTTTTTGATGTCTTTTTTGCTCGACGAGTCTTTTGCAGTGAAAATCATCTGATTGAGCATCATTTAGGGTCATTACATGAATGTAAAGTGTAACGTGTTACACTGCTTTATTATTGTGAAATATAATTTAAATGCATTAACATTTTTATTCAGTGTTACATTTAAGTCTGGCCATCACACTCCGCTCCTTAGTTTATGTCTCTCCATCTGTAAATCCCATAAACCAGTCCAACCAGTTTTCTAGATTTCCAGCACCATGTCTATTTATTAAAAAAGCCTTGTAAATGGTTGTTCTGCAACCATGCTAGACATTAAAGGAGAAGTAGCCAGTGGAAAAAGATTATAGGATGATGTGTTGTGTGCTGATAAGGGGACTGGTAGAACAGTAAGGTGTCTTAATTAATTTTGTGTACCCTGTTTTCTCCTTTTCTGGGAAAAGTGGGAAATGGGAATATGGATATCAAATGAAACATTCATGCAGATGGTAGCAAGAACAGCGCTTTAATTCTTTGTCACGTTAAGTTATCCTTTTATACACTAAGTAAGTGTATATTGCTTACCCTCAGCCACAGATTAAAGATGTTTCAGCTTCAATATCATTGAGATGTGTTAATGGTCACTCTAATAAGGATTTTTTTTTTATCAGATGGATGGCAGAGGCAGCTTTAAAGAACTTTTCCCCACTGGGAAACAACTGGAGCCTTTGGTTGCCCCATTGGCTGATGGGAAAGTGGCAGTCGGACAAGATGACTTAACAGTGGTGCTGAATGAAGAAGGCACATGCACGCAAAAGTGTGCCCTAAACTGGACTGATATCCCAATTGCAATGGGTAAGTCTTTTTTTTTTATACTGCTAGTTAAACAAACAGAAAGCAATACTCGTGCAAATGACCAAAGGTATACTTTTAAGTTTTATTTTGTGTAATCGTTTAATAATTGAAATCGGATTTTATCCATTTTTTTTTCTTTTCTATCACTGCGTACTTTGAAAGATACTCATTTTATTGCAGTTCACATCTATGACATTTGTTGTCTTGGAATTGTTTGCATTTATGACATGCACATTGTGGTTGGCCGTGGCAAGGACAGACTCGAAAGAGGTGAATTTTTGGGACACCAACCGTGTCGGCCCCTTAATTCATCCGAAGACGTTAGCAAAAAAACAAAAACAAAAAAAGTTCGTGTTGTGGGGTAAATATCAATTGAGAAGATTCCCGTTGGTAGTGTGCTTGAGTTCCATCTCATGGCTCTCTTGAGATGGGTGCCCTCATTGGGTGGTTTTTGGTACGGTAGAGGGAGACGAAGGAGACAACGTTAGTGGCAACACCCCCTCTCATCCAAGTGGTTTATTATATACCTCGACATAGCCCTAGAGGGAGTCCTCTGACTCACATGTGTGATAACATATACATCGCCATAGGGTAACCAGTCCTGGTAGAATATTTAAAGTGGTGGTCTAACAAGAACCACAAAAGGTTACATGAAGAAGATGAAGAGCAAGACAGTGATGGACACTAACTGGAGTGAGGTGTCACTAGAAAGGGATACAGTCATTTGTGGGTACTGTATAATTTGGAAGTGCCATGAGGAATTGGCCTGGATACTATCTGCGTACCTCTCTGCCTAGCAAAACATACTGGTTTCTGAAACTTTAAAAACTGACAAATGGCAAAAAAGAATCAATGGCTGTCACTTATCCTTGTGGCCTAATGTTTGTAAAACTTCATAATGAAGAGCTTGGTAAACAGTTCCAGGTAGTAAAGCACACATTTGAATACAAATGGCTGTTCTCTACCTTTTGCGAAGATTTATAAGGAAGTTAATAGTGGGCTTATCTTAAGAAGAATTGAGACCATAAGATAGAACTTCACAGTAGTCCTCTGGGCAATCTACCTAACATAAGTCAAACAGTCCTCTTTGTATTTAGGGTTTTCATGGAAGGACCTGATGATGATGGTCATGTAGACTTCTGGCTTTCAGTCCATCAATGTTGGTGCATCATGATGCTTTGAGTAGGTGGTGGTGGCGCAGGCCGTAAGTAATGTGTTTTCAGCAGTGTTTTAAAGTGCTCTACTGTATTTGCCTGGCGAATTCCTATTCACAGGCTATTCCAGATTTTAGGTGCATAACAGCAGAAGGCCGCCTCACCACTTCTTTTAAGTTTAGCTTTTGGAATTATAAGGAGACACTCATTTGAAGATCTAAGGCTATGATTTGGAATATAACGTGTCAGGCATTCCGATATACTGTATAAGATGGAGCGAGATTATTTAAGGCTTTATAAACCATAAGCAGTATTTTAAAGTCAATCCTGAAAGACACAGGCAACCAGTGTAGTGACATCAAAACTGGAGAAATGTGTTCGGATTTTCTTTTCCTAGTTAGGATTCTAGCAGCTGCATTCTGCACTTGTTGCAAACGATTTATGTCTTTTTTGGGTAGACCTGAGAGGAGTGCGTTACAGTAATCTAGTCTACTGAAAACAAAAGCGTGAATTAATTTCTCCGCATCTTTCAATGATATAAGAGGTCTAACTTTAGCTATGTTTCTTAAGTGAAAAAATGATGTCCTAGTGGTCTGATGAATATGCGATTTAAAATTCAGATTACAGTCAACGGTTACCCCTAAATTTTTTACTTCCGTCTTAACTGTTAACCCTAGTGCATCAAGTTTATTTCTGATAACCTCATTGAATCCATTATTGCCAAGTACTAAAATTTCAGTTTTCTGTGCCTGTCGTATCCCATTAGATGATGATTTGACATGCACAACTTCAAATCCATCTTATCGTTTTTGCTGAAAACTTTGCTGATTTTCTGTACCATAAGGGTGTAATTTCCAACACAAAAAATGGTATAAAACTGTCCTAAAACGGGATTTTTCGAGTCTAGAGGGCCAAAAACAGGGGTGATCCTAAAATCCTTGACATCTTACATAACAAGACATCAAGATGAGTCAAGTGGTATATCATATGAGAGGGTTTTCACATATTGGTGAGTCAGGAGGTGTCGGACAAAAAGAAACTGTGGTAATTACTAAATGTTCATAAGTAGTTTTCACAATCTCAATAATGACAAAAAAATGTAAAAAGTTAAGACAGACAATCATAACAGTTAATAGTAAAAAATACCTCCAATGTGCCATCATACCCAAAAGATTTGCTCTTTTGGCAGGGGTAAAAAGAAAATTGCCTGAGCAAAACCTAGGAAAGAAATGCAACCTGGATATTAGGCTCCATTGAGATATAATTTAGGAAGATAGCAGAAGAAAATGAAGGCCATCACAGGCCAGACACCTTAGCGGAAGCTGCACAGGCACCCACCTTTCTCTTACATATGAACCAGATGACTTACTGATCACTGCAGCTGATTTTCAGTGAAAGGCCAAAGGTGCTTTTGCAGCCTGTAGCTGGTCAGATGATGATCGAGAGAAAATTAGCAATAGACATCCAGGAAGAAAAGACTGGGGGGCACTTCCAAAAACGTATGCAAAACGTACCTAAGGAGCTTACCTGTTAGAGGAGGTCACGGGTATCAAAAAACAGACCGATGGCTTTTGGCATGTAAAATAAGTGCAATGAACTAAAATTCCTAAATTGAATGTTTTACAGATTAGGGCTGTAAGATGAATATAAAATATTAGTGGTAAAAACATTTCCAGGCAGTGTCAAGGGATGGACCCTCTGCCAAACAGGGAGATGCCTTGCACAGATGAGCTGTTGTTTTTGTATGGGTGAATAATAGGTGCATCAGCAACTCTGCCTTGCGATGAACTATCACACTGTCCAGATTTGGTTCCTACCAAATGTTGTAGGCGTTGGCAGGCTGATTTCTAAAAACAGATGCAAGTTCTTACTTTTCAAAAGTCTCCATTCTGGGAAACTATCCATAAAATTTGCTTATATTATGTAAACTGTCCTTTTGCATTCTTCTCCTTGTAGTAACCTGACAATGTTTGTGCTGGTTCAGGGCAGCCTGTGAAGTTATGGACTGTCCATGGCAGTGATAATGTCCATCTTAGGGGCTGAATTACAGAGAGAAGTTAAGGCATGTGTGAGATGATAAACTACTATTCAGTAAAAGGGCTGGTTTCTTGCTCCAGTGTTTTGCCATATTGCCATACTAATGTATATTTCATCACCTTTTTTCTGCAGATCACCAGCCACCTTATATAATTGCAGTGTTGCCACGCTACATTGAAATCCGCACATTTGAACCTCGATTGCTGGTCCAGAGTGTGGAGCTGCAGCGACCGCGGTTTATCTGCTCAGCAGGGTAAGGAAGAAGAAGACCATGAGTGTAACATAAGGCTGAAGTCTGTTCTTGAATATAATAGTTGATAGGGTAAGGAAGATTCTGTTAGATTTTAGAGTCAGAACAAGCTTTTTTGTAATTGAAATGACAGAGATGGCATGAGATTAGTAAGTAACCAGCTGCTGAAGTTACAGAGACAAACTGTAAAGTATCCTTTTATTTTTAAACTTTATTATACTGTTAATGTTTAGCACAATTGCATCCAGTATTGTAATTGAAATATTACTTTTAATGAAGAATTATGATTTTAATGAATTATGAATTTTAATGAAGAATTACATTATGAAGAATTAACTTTTATGATAATTTCTTACTTAGACAACTTGCCTTGCAAAAACAACCTTGTCAAGAGGTTTACTTACCTCGGCAGTGACATTCATGAGGTCGCTTGAAAGGGGTGTGTGGTGCTCCTGATATTTAAGCAAAAGGATGAAGGTCCATGTCTTTAGAGTCCTGGTGCTTCTTGTGTTGTGGTTGTGAGACGTGGATGCTATCCAGTGACCTGAAACGAAGACAGCTCCTTTGGTACTGTGTCTCTTTGGAAATCCTAGGTACCGCTGGTTTGACTTTGTGTTGCTAACGGAGTCCCGAATGAGGCACATTACCTGCATTGTGAGGGAGCGTCAGTTACAGCACTACGGCCATGTGGCGCGATTCCCCGAGCTTGACCCGGCTCACAGGATCCCCATTGTTGAGGGCCTGAGCAGCTGGACCAGGCCAAGGGGATGCCTACGTAACATCTGGCTGTGACAGATAGAGGGTCATTTCTGGAGGGTGGGACTGGACTGCGTGGCTGCCTGTGGGGTTACCACCAAGGATCCCAAATGTTGCGCCGTGTGGTGGGTGCACTAACATGCTATACCAGTGCATGCTTCCCAACCTGACCTGACATTGCAAACAGTGTTGTCAGAATAGATTTCAGCCTTCTTGAGGCCCATAGTTGGAATAAGCAGATCTACAAATTGATAACCACATGTTTTGTTACAAAGAAAGGCTTTTTTATTTTAAACTTATTTAATTTTTTAATGTAAATCCTCTTATTTTACTCTCTCCCTTTCAGTCTTAACATTGTGTATGTTGCAAGTAACCATTTTGTGTGGCGGCTGGTTCCTGTATCCATAGCAACCCAAATCCGTCAACTTTTACAGGACAAACAGTTTGAGCTGGCACTTCAGTTGGCGGTAAGTAAAGTGGTCTTTCAGTTGGACACAGAAGAACTTGAGACGTGGTTCATGTGGGTCCTGGATGCACAGTTTTTCAGCCATATCCACATTTTTTTCCCCCCATCAAGTGGTCCTGCATAGTTCACAAATTTCTGGGTGACGTTTATGGAACAATGTGCCTTCAAACATGCATTGTTCCTTTTCCTCATGTGCAGTGCACTGCAGAGCAAACAATTGTGGTTTGAAAAGGCTTATGAGAGACAATGTGGCTGCCTTTAATCAAAACATAATGTCTTCAGTTTATTTACGTGTATTTTAAATTTTATGTTGAAATTCTTTCGAATGCTTGTTTTTTTTTTATGTGTTTTTTTTTTAGTTTTACTACATTAAAATCCTACTCTGATGAATCAAAAACCCTTTTCATTTCAGTATGTAGGATATGTGATGCCATTTACTTTTAAGGCGTACTAATGTAGTAGAAATTTAATTAATGTAAATCATCACTCCAAAGAACCAGACCGGAGGAAGCTTGTCATCCGTTTTTTTTCTTTTTGCAAAAAGGGAGATCCCTGGACAATGCAGTATACAATTCATATATGATATAAAGTGCAAAAGACGGCAATGTATACTAAGAATTCTATTAGAGCTATTATGACTTGGCGTCCCAAGCCCTATAATAGCTTCAAAACACATAGTCCCAAAAATTTGCACTATACCAGGGTACTCTGCCAAATCCGAGCTAATAACAAAAGCAGACACCGTATCTTTTGTATGTATAATTTTATTCTTCACAAAAACTGCTCTGTTTTACTGTGAAGTTCCCAAATGTACAAAGGGCATGAAATGCCTATTCAAGGCAATTCTAAAAGCAAGTAAAGTCCTGATACAGAATCCAACGAGATGTTAAAAAGTCTAATACAGTAATCCCTCTTCCATCGCGGGGGTTGCGTTCCAGACCCCCCCGCGATAGGTGAAAATCCGCGAAGTAGAAACCATATGTTTGTATGGTTATTTTTATAATTTTTAAGCCCTTATAAACTCTCCCACACTGTTTATAAATATTCCCCGCAGAGTTATACAGCATAATCCCTTTGTATTCTCTTAGATATTAGGTAAGATTCATTGAAGTTATGTATATAAACACACTGTTTATATACAGTAAAACCTAAATATTATTTTAAAGATATTGAGTGTCTCCGATATCACATGTTACATCCATTACGATAGACATGCCACCAGCAAAAAATACGTACAATGCAACAAAAATAGTATACAGTAAATGTGTGTACAGTGACACTAAACGTACGTACATGTACTAAGTACTGTAAGTAGAAAATTAATTATGGTTACTCACCAACAATGACACAATGACTTGTCCGATAACAATGAGTTTTATTTTACTGCACAACAAAGGAGAGCGTTACAGTTCTTAAAAAGTAGCCACTTCAGGCGATTGTGTAGCACTGCCGTTGTTCTTCTTCTGGCAGTCTTCAATCCAAATCCCTAAAGCAGATTCCATCCAGACTACTGCCTTATTACATCCACTTACAACTCGTTTTGCACCCTGGTTAAAAGGACACTGCGGCCGTAGATCTTATATTCCTTTCCTACTTTTTAAATAAAAAGAATCGTAGCCTTCAACAAATCCAAAACGCTTTACCTTTTCGGAATCGTTAACATCTTCCGTTTGCGCTTGGGCACGGCCCCTGAAGCAGTAGCAGATCGTTTTGGAGCCATAATGAAGGGCTTGACTATGCACAAATAAAAAAAAAAAGCACAAAAGTTAACTCTTTACACAGCGAAACACGTTAGTGCTGAATGAGCGAGACGAGCCTTCCTGGTTAACACTACATTCAGCAAGCAGGAACTTAACTGCGTGCTCTGATTGGTAGGCTTCTCAGTCATCCGCCAATAGCGTCCCTTGTATGAAATCAACTGGGCAAACCAACTGAGGAAGCATGTACAGGAAGTAAAAAGACGCATCGTCTGCAGAACCCGCGAAAATCCGCGTTATATATTTAGTTATGCTTTCATATAAAATCCGCAATAGAGCGAAACCGCGAAAGTCAAAGCGCGATATAGCGAGGGATTACTGTAATGTTAAAAAAAAGCACTAAGCAGAACAAAACACCAGTAAACTCACCAACCCAGAGTGTTAACACAATGAACCAGGAACTGTAGGAGATCCTCTCTATTTATAGGGTGGAGGGCAGATCCTGGCAGTGATTGGCAGGTGGCCCTGCATCCGGGGGGTGGGGGGGTGAGGTTGGGTCACCCTCAAAATACATGGAAAATAACAAAGGGTTAAATACAGATACATAAAATTTTAAAAATACTGCAGATCATAAATGAAAGAAATAGTAACACACACAAATGAGCTACAAATGTATGACACACTGACACAAAACAATCATTTGAAGGAACCCTGGCTGAGATATAGCAAAAGGTCACTTATCCTTCTAATTAATTTAAACCGTGAGGAATCAAGAGTTAAACGCCATCAAACTGAAAAATGAGAAATAAAATTTTTAGCTGTTTCAATAATGAGCATGTGATACAGTTGCAATAAATGTGTTGTTGAGATTGGTGGACAAGCCTAATACTGAATCAGTTTTTGAAATGTGTTTAACTGTGGTTTTTAAAAACTCTCTTTGACCTCTTTGTGGACACTCAATAAGTAGAATCTAAATTTATGATACTTGCTTTTTACTAATAATGTTTTTGATTGTCCAAATGTAACAGTGAATAAAAGATTTTATAAACCTTAGGGTAGTTTGCTGTGGTTTTCATAAAGTATAAAATGATCTACCTACTTTATCTCTCCATTTGCACAAACTCAAAGTATTCAGTGACACTTCTGCTTGGAAAATGAGAGAGAAGTGTTTGCTTAAGCCAGTTCTATCCAGATCCAAACATTATATTAATGTGACATGTACTATTAAATACATTCAACATTCAGGATTTTTTCACCTACATCATTTCCAGAAATTATTTATAGCTGCTTTTGTAATTACATATTCTTTAAAATTAGATATTTCAGTTAGACATTTTGTCAGATTTATGATTTATATCAGTAGTTGGTTTGTAATTTAAACTTGAATTACAGTAATTCCCATGTGTGCTTTTACTGTGTTCATCACATTTTACTGCACTGACGAATGCTTCATTGTCCTTAAAATTCTTATAAGTGCCACAGCCACTAGAGCCGCTGTCTTAGGGATCAAATTCTGGCCCTGTTGCTGCTCATATAATTTTTTTTCCTCCGCATACTCTTAATTTTTCTACCACTTGCTAGATGCAATTCTAGAAATGCACATAATGGCCGTGTCTATTACCATGCTGGGCCTTGAATGAATGGTTTATAGGGCCCTTCTTGTCACGTGCACATAGTCAGTAAAGTTCTGGGCTGATCAACATAAAATGAGTCTCCACTTTCCTGGTGCTTGATTAGTAAATATAATTACCTTACTTTGAATCTTTTGTCCTTCTCACCTGAATGCAGGACATTCATCTTTTTTACCATGAGCTAGTCCAAAGTCACTTTGTCCATGTGGCTACAGCCATTGTCCTGCTAAAAGATCAACTTTTACACACGCTTTTTAGCAGACTAAAAAAGGCACCACTATTTACATGCACTTCTACCATTCAGCATGCCTTTTGTTTTAATCAGATTCATAGTCCCTTTTAATGAAAAGCAGCTTCACAGCATGAGACTATCACAACCATGGTCCACTGCAGATTTTAAGATTTTGATGGCGTAGCTAGTGTTACAGTTGTGCCAAACCTATCCCTTTGAGCTTTGGCTGGCAAGTGCCATCTGATCACAAAACCTTATCCCTCATCACCACTGGGTCATGCTTTGCTTTTTGAAAAATGCCAGATGTTCTCTTACAAGAAATGGCCTCTTTTGTGCCACCTACTTATGTGGATTACTTAATGTTAGATTGGATAAACTTTATTAATTTTATGGGGAAATTCAGATACATACAGCAGCAGACACATTAAAATCAAGGATGAAGACTCACAGGATAAATAATGCAACCAATCAATCAATCAATCAATCGTTAAATAAAAGATATTTTCAAAATGAACTTAAAAAGTACTTTGGCAGGAAACATAGAATTGCCTGATAGCAGTGGGCAGAAAAGAACCCCAGAGGCACTTCTTAGCACATGATGGTAGAATGAGCCTGTGGCTAAAAGTGCTGCAAAAAAGGACCTCCTGGAGGAGATTTTTTTTTTGATGTCATCCTCTTCTTTTCTATATCAGCTTCCAGTATGTCGAGGGTTCGCCCTGTAGTTGAGCAGGCTGTCCTGATAAGTTTGTTCAGGCATTGTGCTTCTTTTATGCTCCGGCTGTTTCCACAGGGGACTGGTAGAACATTTCCAGCAGCTTGCTGAACCCATTCAATGCCGTGAGTCTCCTTAGGAAGTCTGGTCTGTTCTGGCCCTTCTTGTCCAGTGCCACTGTGTTGTGAGACCAGTCCTGTTTGTTGTTTATGTAAACCTGAGGTTCTTTTGCCCCACTTCGATGTCCTTCCCATGGATGACGGCTGGTCTTAGAAACTTCATATTATGCTGAATGTCCACAACCACCTTTTTTGTCTTGCTGATGTTGAGTTGCAGGTTGTTGTCTCAGCACCACAAGACAGAGTCCTCCACAACCTTCCTGTACTCCAACTCGTCTCCATTATTAATGCATTGTGTGATGAAGGATTACTGTGAAATTTTTTGTAGATGGCAAGTTCTGGTATTGTGTTGAAAGTTTGTTGTGTAGAGGAGAAAACAGGACAGGGGGACAGGACAGTTCCCCGAGGTGCTCTAGTATTACACACCACCATTTCTGACACACAGTCCCTCAGCCTAACAAACTGCTGTCATTTGGTCAGGTAGTCCAAGATCCAGGAGTTAGTGGGAGCATCAAGAAGGAAGGCCATGAGCTTTTTTCTTCATTTGTTAAAGGCACTGGAAAAATTAAAGAACATCCTGATTGTGGTGTTGACTTGGCTTGAGCACACCTGAACACCTCTATGTGTCTATAGGGAAACTGGAAATGATCAGATATTCTGAAAATAGAGTTTGTAGCTGTTTTAGGACCAGTCTGTCAAAGGTCTTCATTATGTATGAAGCCAAAGCAACTGGCCTGAAGTCCTTGGGATCATAGGAATGCCCTTTCTTGGGTACTGAGACCACACGGGATGTTTTCCACAGCTAGGGAACATTCTGTATATTCATGGAAGGGAAGAACAGGTGCTGTAGAACCTAGCAGAGTATGCTTCTTTTTCTATCTGTCTTCCAATGGCCTTTCTGAATGGCCCATACATGGTGGAGATTCACTTAACTTTACTGACTTTAAAGAGAAATACTTTACACATATCCTGTGTTGTAAATCTGTAAACCTCTAGATTCATGGAAGGAGATGAACAGCAATATATTTTCAAGCGGTAGCACTTAGAGAATCGTGACTTGTTGCATGTCGATTACAACATGCAAGTACTTTGCACACATGACAATCAAGATCCTAATAATCTACATACTTCACTAATACACCTTTACTCCAGTCTCAGCTGTTGAACTCTAACTCCTCTGCAAAGTATGCAAAGTGTTTTAAGTTTGAGCCACTTTTGTCTATAAAATGTGGTTTATAATTAAATGTTGTCACTCGGAGCATCTTGAGGTGCTTTTAAGTAACTGCCCTTCAGCATTACATATCTAGCCTTAGGAGTGTGGATTTATCTAGGATGATCTAATCAGTCTTTGTTTAGTAAGGATACTTTAATGAATTTCCACTTTCACCATATTTATACATTTTGCACAAATATGATTTTATTTTATTTTCAGAGTTTTATTAAGGATAAAAAAATTATACAAAGGTAATAAAATAATAAACTTTGTTAAACATCCATTCTAATAGAGTGGGAATCTCCTCTCAAACCCCCCCCCTTTTTACATTACATTTTAAAGGTGGGAACACAGTATGTAATTCAGATAGTGCCAGTGCAGTGACATTGCTCAAACTGATTTTACATCATTCTGTATTTTGTGGTGATAAAAGTTTAAACTTAGAAATAACAAAGGGTTGGACAACTGTTGAATTTGCAGTTCTCCTCACCAATCTAATGGCTAAAACAGTACACTTAAAGCAAACGGGCCACTTAAACATAGTTTCCTGTTTGATTATTTTGCAGAAAATGAAAGACGATTCAGACGGAGACAAAAGACAACAAATACACCACATTCAGAACCTGTACGCATTCAACCTTTTCTGCCAGAAACGCTTTGATGACTCTATGCAGGTGTTTGCCAAATTGGGGACAGGTATGATGGTGGACAGAAGCCCCGGACTTTATTTGTGGGTATACAGAGCCATAAAATACGGCTTGAAAGATCTAGCAAGTGACTGGCAAGGCATTAAAATATACGAACGAGGGGTGCTTTGCTGACATATTAAAGAACACCAAGTCTTTAAAGTCAACATGGGTAGCGAAACAGGAAGCAAATGGATGGTCTTAAAGTGTTTTCATTTAAATGTCATCTGTGTACTCCTCAGACCCTACTCATGTGATCGGGCTGTATCCAGACTTGCTTCCCTCCGACTACAGAAAACAGCTGCATTACCCCAATCCTCTTCCAAGCTTGTCGGGGGCTGAGTTGGAAAGGGCACATTTAGCACTTATAGACTACCTGACACAGGTGAGTTATTTTAATAATAATAAAACTGTAGTAGACTTGGCAGTTAATACTTAAAGAGCTGTATTTTTAGTGACTTATTGTGAACCCTGCATAAGTTTCTGTATCAGTGCTTTCCACCATGTAGAAGTTCACGGGAAGGCAGGTAATCTTTTGGTCCTTGGGCAGACTATTACATGAACTATTAACTACACACATTATCGATGACTGTACTGGGCTGAAATATGCTAGAATGCCGTGTAGTGGTATAGAGTCCTCTGTAATTATGAGTCTTGCTTCTCCTTTGATGCAAATAACCATTTGACTTGGAAGTTGTGAATATACATGCACAATCAATGCAATTCAGACTATATTGTCAAACAGCACCCATCAGCAAAATGGGTGTCCTATTATGGGGCGACACCACCAAAACTAGATCTCCTCTGGTGCATACTTGACTTCATCATGGTTTTGTTTTGGATATATTATGCAATCTTTCTTACGTGGTGGTATATTTCAAACCAATAATGCTTAATCACACATGGCCACCAGGTCCCTAGAAATGCACATATGATCACCGCAGCCTTCCCTATATGTCGGAATGCCATGAAATTGCGCACTACCAGTAAAATTTGAGTCATTAAGTAGGGCAGGATCACCTTTACTAGTAGAGATCATGTCAAATTTAAAAACTGTACTTATTTGATCTTGTCACCTTTTATACTGTCTAATAACACAATAGGTATCCCAGGTGAAGGATTACATGACATCTTCACAACTTCTTCACACTGTTTCAAATTCCCAAAGTACTGTAGGCTTGCTTCATTTTAACAGCCATGTGATTTACTGACTGATGGTGTCATTGCCTGTGGAAGTGTTGTTATTCATGTCTGGTAAGCTCAGTTTTAGTCTTGTCTCATGCTTGTTGTACCATGACAGAAGGAAAAAATATGAGCCATCAGCCTCTCTTCTGTTTGTTTGGTCCAAAACACTAATGTTTCTTCTTTCATTACATCCACAATGTGTGCATTGTACTTTAGCTGAACACTCAGTGGTTGCTAACTCGCACGAAAACACAGGAGCCCACCCAATAATGGTTTGATTTTGTTGTTATAACATGAGACATCAGACATTCAAACCTCTTTTCTGTTTTTGTGAGCCCAGAACATTTGTTTTCGTCATTTCCTTGCTGCTGCATTCTATGAAAAGTGCATTGTGGTTGAGTGCTTACTTAGTGCACCACCCATGACATAAGACAGTATAATTTAATAATATACTGTACTATAATAATATACTATATATAAACATCTACGCGTGGAAGTGTGTGTGTCTGTCCGGCCCGGAAGTGGGAGGTGGAGTTGGGATAAGGTCTCCACCTCCGAGGATACACAAGCGAAGTGAGTACGTCAGCAAAAGGAAACCTCCGAAGAAAGACAGTCAATTAGCTGCTAATGCACAAACGATGCAAGCACATTGGGAACACGAAACCTCCTAGGAGAGAGATGCCCAAAGTAATTTCTTTCAATTACCTGACATCTTTACTTTTAATTTTTTTTCTGTGTTTTCTAATAGTTTCTAGGACCCCATGCTTTTTAGATTAGTGTTTCCTTATGTTAAGGTATCTCTGTTGTTACAATGTATTAAATACCACCCATCAAGTAAACTTAGGTATAGTATATGACTTTGAAGACTAACTTGCAGACTACCTTCCCCCTTTTGCACTCCTTACATGACTCACAGAGCACCATGGTACAGACTTGGATAGTTTTTTTTTTTTGTTTTTTTTTTTATTTAAACAGTAGTGCAGGTAGTCTCTAGAAAGGCCAGATCAGAAATTTGTAAAATGAACTAGGATGTGGATTTTTATGTACATGTTTGCTCTATCTAGTTAAATCTTTCCCTATTGGTTTCAAGGGTGTGGGTGTATATTTACAGCTTTGTTGCTTTAGTAGTAGGGGGCGCTCAACAGTTAACCATATTTGGTTGAATAACAGGTTTTGATGATTCTTAGAAATATGTTGCATCCAAGCCAGACCCCTCTTGATAAAAGTGTTTTAGGAGGTTCAGACATTGCAAGAAGCCAGTGATAGACATGTGATAACTCAAAAGTATCTCTTTTTACAGAAACGCAGCCACCTGGTAAAGCAGCTGAATGATTCGGATCCCTCTACCACATCTCCTCTAATGGAAGGCACTCCAACAATCAAATCCCGCAAAAAACTGCTTCAGATAATTGACACCACCCTGCTCAAGTGCTACCTGCATGCAAGTATACCGGTGACATAATTTCTGATTTATTGTGGGATAATTAGAAAAAGCTACAGGAAATAGGTCTTAGTCTGTCATTGACCAACGATCCTTAATTTGTCTGTATCAAATAAAGGAAGAAAGATGTTTTCAAAATTTATTATATGCTGAACAAAGCAGTTTGATTATATGCAGGTATGGAAAGAGTAAATTTACCTGATAATAATACCTGAAGTGGAGGTTCTTTAATGATCACATCCAAGCTGGTAACTTGATGAAAGTCGTCCTCTTTGGGTAGTCATTAGAGGATCTGAAAGCTGTTCCTTTAGTTGAATCATGAAATTTAGTTGTTCACTTGTCATAGGTTGGAGTTTGTGGTAATGTGATGACTTAGCAAATGTTGTGTTATATAGCTCCTGAACAGGTTTAGAGTTTTAGTAGTTGAAAATGAGATGTGTTCTTATATCTGCAAAAGTATTTAGGAAGCATTTGGTGCAATGTGTCGTGAACTAGTACAGTATTCCATTTACCTCGGAAGTCAGATATCAGAGCTGGGAATGACATCACACCCGAGTTAATTGTGTTCCTGTTAAAAGTTCAGAAAACCAACATGGATGCTTCCAACAAAACCTTTTGTTGTACTTTCTCGAATATGGTGCTGTGGCACTCCAAGTGGATGTTTCTTGTTCCAATGGAATAAGTAGCAAGTGATAACAATGTTTTGCACAGCATTTTGTGCCTTTGAACACAGTTCCACCATTTCCACAGATAGAAGTTGTGAAGTACTGTGTATACGACTGATTTAATGAGACCCAGATAGTCAGAAGTGCTAATAAACAGTATGATTCTATAGTTTTCACTAAAGTTTGCAGTGTACATTGCCACTTTGGATTGACAACAGGCAAACTCAGGCTTGACAGAATCAGATCATAGTTTCCAAGATGGAAATCCAACTTAAGGGGCCATTTCAGTTGAAAACTCTGACTTGGAACTCAAAAATTCTGACTTCCCAATTCACATGGAGTGCAACACTGGAGTTCCAAAGCACATAGTGCCAAACACTTCCAGTAATGCCGTCTCAAGGCGGCTATCACCGTCAAACACTGACTAGTAATAAAGGCGAGCACAGAATTTTTACAAGGTAGATGATTTATTCATCTCAGTATTCTAGTCACAATGAAGCTCCATGGAGCACAAAAGCAGTCCAAGTCAAACAAAGTCTCAGTACAAAGTCTAAATGGAGTGGTCGAAAAACAGCAAAAGGGTCAAACTTCCAAAATGTACCATTTGCATAAGCACAGCAAATACACAGTTAGCTCGTTGGCTCCCTGGAAGTTCATTGTAAATGCATACTAAACTTTGGAAAATCTCCAGATTTATAGGGCAGATGGTAGTTGCTGGCAGTGTTTGGCAGGTGGTCCTGCCTCTTTGGGGACCACACACAAGACACATGTAAGATAATAGTGGCTGCTTATATACATAGACAGAAAAAAATAATGATGTGCATAATCAACATAAATAAAAAAGTCAAAAATGAACAAAAGAACTATAAAACATGAATTTGAACCTCGCGTGACATAGGGAGGTCTATGCAAAATGGTTTCATCATCAGAAGTGGGTTCTCCTAGGTAAATATCTAATATTTATTCTGTGTTTGTCCATCAGGAATGCAGTGGATCAGTGAATGTGTTAAGTGGAGTATGTGGTTTTATAAATAACATGAGAGTCTGTCGTGAGAGGCGTGCTGATGTTTAACTTCAAGGTTGTGGTCGATTTTGGTGCAAGCAGTCTCAATGTCTCTAGCTAAGTTGGTCTATTGGTTAATGTTAAACTCACAGACAATCTGTCACCTTTATTTTCTCACTTGGCTGAGTCACTGACTTTGCACACTTGGGCATAGAACCCAAAGGACTTGCATTACACTTACATATGCACAGGGAGCTTGAAGAGTGAAAAAGACCAGTGAAACATCTAGTAGGATACTTGTGTGCATAGTGCCTCTCATTTTTTTCTGTACAGTGCAAAGCCATGAACCCAGAAAATGTGTGAGGTTCCTAGCATGAAAGTAAAACAAAAAAGGTTATACATCTAAAAAAAAAAAAAAACACAAAACAAAATGGGCATGAGTACTTGAAGTCATGAAAGTTAAACATGCAAATGTTGAGGAATTACTTTATGTGGCTTGTCAATGCTCTCATTCGTTCACTTCAGACTTTTCTGAATGTAAGTGTACTAGGTTAGATTATTACTTCTTAGTGTTTCCTTATTGTTCTATTTTCTCCCAAATTTTTTTTAATGAAACTGATTTTTTTTAAGATGAACAGACATAGGTACAAAAAGAAAAAATTGCAAATACAGATATGTAGCTTTAATAAGTTTAAAAAAAAAAAAAAAAAAGTATGAGTTGTTAATCGTAACTATTTAGCCAAAAATTAATATTCTATTAGAAGTAGTGATGAGTCAGTGACTCTTGCAGAACCGAAGTTGAGGCAAAAGTTAGAGTGGTTCGCCTTTCAAAAAAGTATGTGAAACCAGCAGAATTCACAGTATTGACGCTTTGAGAAAGATGTTTAGTTCCTGTCTTGAAGCATTCCCCTGTGCAAATTCTGTATCCATTTTGCCGTCTTTAAGTGTTTAATTAACACTGGAATCCCTGAAGCCTATGAAAAAAGTTCTTATTCAATGTATATGTTGCTGTTAATGTTTAAAAACTGAAGCCCAAATATCATTTGTCACAACCTAAACATGTCTACTTGGATGGTGTAGAGATGAGATTGGCTACTTCATAATCAAGAGATTGCTTGTTTGATCCCAGGTTGTCCCCGCATTTACTATTTTGAGTAGTAGGCTGTTATTATTATTACTATTATATAATAAAAACATACATTTAATTTGAGTTTGTTACACCTGGTGTAAATTTTGGCTACTTGTAAAATTTAGAGCTTGTTTTTTATTATTTACTTTTATTCTCTCAGTGAGGTTCAAGGTTTCTTGCCTTGCATTTCCTGTCATCCTAAATTTACTCAGATCATTGTAGACACAGAACACACATGAAATGTATGTATTCCAAGTAAAAATGTATTATTTACCCTATGCAATTCCAGACACCTCACACCCAGATAAACAGACTTGACCTCTAAAAATTTTGCATCTGATTTGACTTCAGCTGCCTCGGTGGGGAATGAGTGAGCTCGCTGCTTGCTGCTTGTGCCGATTGACGCATTTGCAAAGCAAAGATGCTGATGAAGAGGAATGAAGGAATGTAAGGTGGCCTGGTGTTACAATTTTTTTCATAGGCTTCAGTGATTCTAGTGTTTAAGTTTTCTAGTGAAAATCACCAGAATCACTTCCTTTCATGTTTTACTTTTTGTTGAGCAGTGAAACATGTGTTGTAGTTGTCGTAGAAATATGATGCCAACTTTGTCAGCTCTAATGACCGTTTTTGTGATTTCTTTAACAGAAATAGTATTGAGTACATTTCTCCACGTCTGTTTTCAACCTGCATCTTCTCATCTTTAGAAATCAAGAAGCAGGAAAGGACAGTTTGCTTGGATGCAAGGGGCCAGTTCCTGTGTAGTGCTGTGCACAAGAAAATAAGCAGCATGTCACATTTAAAAAAAAATAAATAAATAAAAATCCAGGATTCCTTGTTTTTCCACAAAAATAATTAGAAACCCCCTAAAAAAGCTCTTTTTAGTGAGTGTCATGTTTTCAATTGCAAAATTGCTTATGAAACAAACTTTAGCATTAACTTTCTGCAAAGTAAAACATGGCTGTGTTTCCTCATCATTCATTAGCAGCATTATTTGACTTATTATTTGAAAAAAAATCAAATAAAACAAACATACAGTCTATATGACCCTCATGAAACGGAGCTTGACATCCACGGCCCAAAGTTTACCCTTTGACAAACAGTTAAATCATAGATTGTCATAACTGTATAATAAGAAATTAATGTAAGCGCGTTTACATTTTCACATGTGAGGAGTTAAATGATTCCTCATATTTAACTAAATAAATGTTTGTTTGATTGTTTTGTTTCTTACTCCTAAGTATGTACGGCATTTTTAAAGCACCCAAATGCAAATGTGTCTGTTTCTGTTTCCTGCACCACAGACTAATGTTGCTCTGGTGGCACCTCTCCTTCGCCTTGAGAATAACCACTGTCACATTGAAGAGAGTGAATATGTCCTGAAGAAGGCTCACAAGTATAGCGAGCTCATCATCCTCTATGAGAAGAAAGGACTTCATCAAAAAGGTAATGGCACTGTCATGACCAGGCAGATGCTGCTGTTTTATATAGACAGAAATGTTTGAGATTACTCATCTAATCTCCTTTCTCTCAGAATTCTGTTAACTTACTTAGTAGAAAGATACGATGCACCTTTCAGGTATGGTCAGATATGGTTGAACAATACAGAAAAACTTGTGAAACCCTTTATTGCCTTTGTTAATTTATTAAACGAGCAGTGGTAGAGTATGGGCTTGAAATTAAAAAAAAAACAAAAACAAAAAAAGGTCTCATTCTAGCAGGTTTATCTTCTGATACTCATTTATAGGTTAAAGGTTAAAGACTGCACATAAATTATCTTGTAAGTTGCTGAAATGGCATACGAGTTGTGTTTTAGATATGGCACAACGTAATATATGAACTTTAGCAACCATACTGTTTACGGTAGTGTGGCTTGCCTTGCATTAAATCTGCAGTCACAGCTGCATCCACAGGATATGAATAAAGTGTAGTTGGACTCCCCTTTGTTGGACCGATCTGCCTAACCACTTGTATTATATTGTATGTTGTGACATGTCCAGTTATGCTCATTTTTGTTGACTCCATGCAAATGCTGGCAAAAACAGGGACATATCTGCACCTTAAGTGTTCACTGGTGTTAATTAACCAGTTAGTTGTTAAAGCATCCCTAGAAAGATAACTCTGCACTTTTTGTTTCAAGTCATCTCTTATATTGTGGAATATTGAACCTATCCTTTGACCTTGTACTCCATAAATGTGTTGGTCAGGTGTGTAGTTACAGCTTTTACGGAATGAGAGAAAAGTGTGGACATTGCCGCTCTGATAAATCCTTCTCTGCAGTGAGGTGAAATATCTTTCTTGGTAGGAAGCGAAAAGACACCAGTGCCTTATGTTTCATATGTTTCAATTTAAATTGCTCTATTGGAGTGTTTGGCCTATAGTAAGAGGTAAGACAGCAAAGTGCCCATTTATTAATTTTATTTAATCTTCACACATGCCAACTGCTTGGGGGTGGGGACACATGGGGTCCTTTTTTAACCAAATAGAGTGCTGTAAATTTGTACAAATAAAGAAAGGGGAAGTTTTTAACATAAAACTTTTTGTAAATGTTCCCTTCCTACTGCACTTTTTGAGTTTAAGCTTTGCAGGATCCAGCCCATTACTTGTTTATTTTGCCAGTTCTACATCGTCTGCCTTTATTTTGCCTCTCTCCTTGGTCTTTTGGAGCAGTAGCTCAGTTTAAACAAAAGTATTCATTTGCCAGATTCCTGAATTTCTTATTTCTCATGTGGCTGTCTGTCTTGAATAGGGCACAAATTCTTTCCATGTGATTCTCTGTCTCTTCTCACACACACACACACACACACACCCTTCCTACTGTGCTAATACAACAATGCGCGTCAATATAATTATATGAATAGCAACATAAAAATGGCATTGTAATGTACAAAACTGCTTTTTGTTTAAGAGAAGATTTAAAATCTAAAATGTCGTTACTGCATTTTTGAGATGTTCTCAAGCTGGCCTTTTGTTCAATCATAACGTACAAAAGAGTGTTCTTCTGAATGCAAGTTTTACTGCAGCAGTGTTTGCTTAATGGGGACAGAACAGAGCTTGGCTGTGTGTAGAGGTGCTGATGGCACTATTAAATTGAAACTTTCTCACTTTCCTGGTAGACAATTATTAAAAAAAACTTTCCATGTTTAAAATGGTTAGCAGACATTCAAGAGCTGAATTCACTTTTTGCAATTAATAATGTCTTTCACATTTAGCAATTATTTTGGCATCTCTAGACATCATTTCAGAAGGTGAATGACTGAGCCAAGATGTACACCTCACACTCTTCATTTTAACATTCTTGGTATAATAGCACTGGAGAGTGCTGATTTGCTACGAACTCATCAGTCAGTCATTTAAGTAAGAATTTGGCTTGTTCTGTACAGTGTGACTAATAAGTTTTTCTCCACTATTCTGTGAATTGATGTTTTTTTTTTGGTTTTTTTTTTTTAAATCCACAACATAGTGGAGTACTGAGCAACAGTTGGCATCACAAGTACACTAATGTTGCATCTCCGTCAGGTCAAGAGTGTGCTAATCATTGCTGGCCAGCACACCATATTGGGGTAACTTATTGGACTGGTAATTAAGTTTGAGCAATACAGATCAATAAAATTATGACACAGATTAAGAGTTTTAATATAGACACTCAGCAGGTATATTGACCTCTTAATTGTTTTAGTTTATGAAACAAGATTGATTAATGAATTATATCTGTCATTTATTTGTTTTGCAGCCTTACAGGTACTGCTAGATCAGTCAACCAAAGCCAACTCACCTCTGAAGGGACATGAGCGGACAGTGCAGTACCTACAGCGGCTGGGTAAGACAATATTAATATGTAAAGACAAAAAGTAAGCATCAGAGTGCTGGCTGAAAGCTTTTACATTTGGTGACAAACCACATCAGATCAGGTTACAAAGGGAGAAGAGCCTAGGCTCAGAAATTTTTATTGCTTCAGGTTTCCATTTTAATGCACAGACCGGTGGATGTACCGAAATAGACTCAACTTGTGACTTGATGAATGTGTGTATTACACACTGTCCTGTTGGCATCATTCAGTAATTCTGCAAACCCAAGATTAACTCGAAAAGCACTGTTAAGAAGCATTGTGTGGTATTTAAAAATCAATTATATGATTTCTTGAATTATTAAGGACCATAACTTTGTCACTGATATATTACATTTATCCTCTGAGCCTGATAACTTGCAATATGCCTGGAATCTTCTGATTGACATAAGACCAAAAAGTAAAAATATAAAAAAAAATGTTTGGTGTCTCTTTATTAGGGTTTTTCCCATATTAATAAAGCTATTACCAAGTTGCCTCATAATAAAAGTCTCTACTCTTTGTTCTGATCTTCTTTAAATAAGTTTAAGTTTTGAAATGTGAGGCATGCCAAGAGATAAGACAGTAAGCCCCAGCTTTCTATACTGTGTGCCACAATATAACTTTTAAACTTTGCAATTTCATTTAAACTTTCTATATAAAGAAAAACTATTTGACTATCTGATTAGCCCAAATTTCAGATTCAGTATCTTCTACTAATACTGGCACCCTTAGAATGTAAAAGCAAAATGGGCTGTGGAAAAAGTCTGAATTATGTTGATCTTTTATTCAAGACTAGCAAAATACCCGCGCTTCGCAGCGGAGAAGTACTGCCTTAAAATTTTTATTAAGAAGAAAATTAAACCTTTTTTAAACTGAGGGAAAATATACCAATAATTATTTGTTAAGGATCTCTTTGTATACCATATTATGAGTTCGCCCTCCGGTTGTAATATGACCAAGCTGTGCGCTGAGCTTACTCTTGAGCATGCAACGTACAGTTGGCCATGTGAACAGTAATCTTGTTTTAAATCTCACAGCTTGGATTGCTGCTGTCATAATCAGTTTAAGTTTCATGGTTTGTTTCAATTCCGACAGTATTTGTAGGACTTGTGTTGAAGAGACATTCGGCATCTGTCAAGCGTTGTAAGTATACAACCGATTTCATCGATAACTTCACATCCAGCTTTTGAGAGTTTAAACATTCATAAACATCAAAGTGTCCACTACTGAAATCATCACCTGTCAATCTAAGATGTTTAATAGGCATTGGCGGTTGTCGAAAGGTGTAAAATATTTGGCCATTTCGGTACACTTGAAAGCGACAAACGAACAATTCAGCGTCAGCCATCAACTCCCATGCAGATGCATAAGTGAAGGGCTTAAGCATTTCACTCTTATAGTGCTCCTGTGTAGTATAATTATCTCCTGTACCGTCATCAGTCCACACCTTGAACCTGTCCCAGTCATTCAATACATAAGACACAATGTTCCTCCGGATATCAAAAGTGAGCCTGATATGGCCGTGCAATATGTAACAAAGAGAATGGAAAAGGTAGGTGCCATCTCCGGGCATGGAAACCACTCGGTAAATGACAGTTCTTTGATCGATGGTGATCACCTCGATAGACATGTTAATGGGGGTACGGTTGGAATGATAAATAAATGGGTACCTGAACAATGTAAAGTAAGTCTAAAATACCTACACAATAACTATAATCGTAATAAATGAACAATAAAACGTCGGAGAAGCCGTGGATTAAATAAAAAGGCTGTATATATCAGCAGGGAGACTTTGAATCCCGTGGCGAAGCAAGGAAGGGAATGTAGAGACCGGAGCGACGGACGGCCTTATATAGGTAGGCAGCCAACAACGTGGGAGGCGTTGGGATGGGGGACCCAACGCCGCCTCACACGGTGACCGAGCTGCAGGCTATGGACGTATATACAGTATGTACGTAAGTAGGATTCAGTTAGCGTTGGGAACCCGCGTACCAAATTTCTTGAAGATGGGCCCATAAGTAACAAGTTCAATATGGAGGCCAACAGTGGCATCTTACCACCGAAATATGTACCAAATTTCAGCCTTCTAAAGTTCAAGATGGCGGACATTGTTGACCGTTATGACCGTTACGCGTAGAATTTCGAAATGAAACCTGCTTAACTTTTGTAACTAAGCTGTAAGGAATGAGCCTACCAAATTTCAGCCTTCTACCTACACGGGAAGTTGGAAAATTAGTGACGTTGGAAAGTTCAATATGGCGGCCGACAGTGGCGTCAAACCATCGAAATAAGTACGTACATCGGTTTCGGTTAGCGCAGGGAAGCCTACCAAATTTCGTGAAGATGGGGCCATAAATAAGAAAGTTCAACATGGCGGACGTTGTCGACCGTTATCGACCTTATGACTGTGTAGAATTTCGAAATGAAACCTGCTTAACTTTTGCAAGTAAGCTGTAAGGAATAAGCCTGCCAAATTTCAGCCTTCTACCTACATGGGAAGCTGGAGAATTAGTGAGTCAGTGAGGGCTTTGCCTTTTATTAGTATAGATAGCAACAAATTTACAAATAAAAGTTCTTACCATAAAAACAAATCATTTTTAAAATGTATCTGCAACAGTTTAATATTTTCTGCAACCCTCTTTTGGCAAAATACCAACTTATGAGTCATCTCCTGTAATTCTTAATGAGATTGGAGAAAACATGGCAAGGGATCGGAGGCCATTCATCCATAAAGCATCTGTCCAGATCCTTCAGATTTCAAGGTCATTGCTTGCAGCCTCTCCTCTTCAGCTCATTCCACACATTTCCATTGGGGTTTAGGTCAGGGGACTGGGATAGCCATGGCAAAGCCTTGATTTTTGTGGTCACAAAAGCAGTTTTGTATTGATTTTGAGGTGTGCTTTGGGTAATTTTCTACCTGGAAGATCCTACCATGGCTCAATTTAGGTTTCTGGCAGAGGCAGTCATGTTTTGATTCAATATCTGCAGATAGTTGATGAAATCCATGATACCATGTGGCCTACATTCTCCAGGGCCTTTAGGAAGAAGAAGCAGCCTCACAACATCAAAGATCCACAACCGTAATTCATAGCAGAGAGAGTTTTTTCTTGTCCATCATTCCCTCTATGCCAAATGTGTCTTGGGTGTTTGTTGCTAAAAATCTCTGTTTTTGTCTCATCTGAGCCTGGAACTTGGCACCATTGAAAGTTCTAGTAATATTTGGCTAACTGTAGACGCTCAGGTATGCTATTTGATAACTGCAGAGGTTTTTTCTGGCAACCCTTCCAAACAATTTGTGGTTTTGTAGGTGTAGTCTGATTTTTAGTATATCTGTAGTTCTCTATATGTGATTATTGGAAATTCTGAGGCCACTTGAACCATTCCTTCTTAATGTGTGTGGGGCCAGCATAAGAACACATCTCCTACCAGGCTATCTGTTAACATCTGCTGCTGCTTTAAACTTTTTTTCCAATTATTGCCTTGATAGCAGAATTGAGCATCCCTATGATCACCCCTATGACTAAAAACAAAAGTAAATGTGTTAGATTTTGTCGGAGCAAGTCATAGACTAGTTGGACTGTGTTGTTTGGCTTGTCACATTACGTAACCAGCCTTCAGAGGAGTGATCATAAGTGGGTGTTGTTTGACTTGTCTTCAAATTTAGAGTTGTCACCTTCTGTTAACTCTAGGTGTACTTGGTTCATTAACGAGTCCGTGATTAATCAGTTTGTTGATTTGTTTGTGGCATCTGATGCCGGCAGTAATGTTGCCAATGTTGAGTTAGCAGTTCAATGTTTTAATGACCATTGTACTGATATTTTGAATAAGATTACTCCTCTTAAAATCAGGCAGCGTTCTGTTACCCACTCAATTCCATGGATGAATGACTCCATTCGTAATCTCAGGTGTTCCTGTCGAAAAGCAGAGAACTTATGGAATTCTACTAATCTGGAAGTTCATCGTTCGTACTTAAAGGATTTACTTGCTTCTTTTAATTCTTTGGTTAGGAATGCTAGAACAGCTTATTTTTCTAATCTTATTCAGACTCAGAAGCATAATCCCAAAATGCTATTTGATACTATTTACAATATTATTTCTCCATCTCAATCTATTAGTCAGGTTTTTTCTGATAGTGACTGTAATAATTTTCGACCTGTTGCCAAAGTCATTAATGTTAAAATATTTGAGTTGTATACGCCCGTGCCTTTTGAATATCATAAATTGCTCCTTGAGATCTGGTGTGGTTCCATCGTATTTTAAACATGCTGTAATTCAACTGCTGTTGAAAAAACCTAATTCTGATCCCTCTATTTTGAGTAATTACAGGCCAATCTCAAAACTGCCTTTTATTGCCAAAGTTTTGGAAAAGGTGGTTGAACAGCAACTTTGTGCCTTTTTACAGGAGCAGGAGCAGCGGCTCTTTGATTCTTTTCAATCTGGTTTTTGGAGGCAACATTCTACAGAAACAGCTCTTCTAAAAGTTTTTAATGATCTTTAAATTGCTGCTGATGCAGGCTGGGGCTCTTTGCTTGTACTGTTAGATCTTACCATAGCTTTTGATACGATGGACCATCGGATCTTAATTAATAGGTTAGAGCTGTTAGTGTCTCTGGCTCTGCTTTGGACTGGTTCTCCTCTTACTTGTCGAATAGGAGTTTCTCAGTCGGTGTGGCTGGCTTTTCATCCGACTCTGCTCCTTTGACATGTGGAGTGCCACAGGGCTCGGTTCTTGGACCTGCACTTTTCTCTTTACACATTCTTCCCCTATCACAGATTCTTAACTCTTTTAAAGATATCTCATATCATGTATATGCAGATGATATACAGCTTTATTTTTCATTTAAGCCTAACCAAATTAATACTTTGGTCAGCTTGGTTGATTGTCTGTCTCAGATTAACGACTGGCTCAGTAGTAATTACCTGCAGTTGAATTCTGGAAATACTGAGGTACTAATTGTTGCTTCTCCTGTTCCTTATTCTGATATCAGTTTAAAATGATCTTCTATCTCTCCTGTTATTATATTAGCCCCCGATGCTTGATGAATATGTGGGATCGGTCAGCCGCTTGTGTTTCTTTCATTTAAGAAATCTTTCAAAACTAAGAAATGCTGTTTCAAAATCAGAATTGGAGATGCTTGTTCATTCTTTTATTTCCTCATGGCTTGATTAGTTTAATGCTCTCTTTACGGGTTTGAGCAAGTCCTCTCTCTCACGTCTTCAGTTAGTTCAAAATGCAGCTGCCAGGCTCCTAACTCGCGCTAGCCGGAGTAATCATATCACTCCCATTCTGCACACACTGCACGGGCTCCCAGTGTTTTACAGAATTCATTTTAAAGTTTTGGTACTTACTTTCAGAGCTTTGCCTGGACAAGCTCCTGAGTACCTAATCAGCCTGCTCCAACGCCAAACAGCTTGTCAGACTCTTAAGATCTGGGCAACAGGGCCTTCTAGTTGTTCCATGCACTTGGCTAAAAACCCGTGGGGATTGTGCCTTTCAGTCTGTGTCACCAAGACTATTGGAATAGCCTGCTTTGTGGTCTGTGTGGAGCCGACTCTGTTGATTCTTTTAAAAAACAACTAAAAACATTTCTTTTTAAACAAGCTTTTAATCAGTGCTGAATAGTTCCGTTTTTTTTATGTATTGTTTTTATTGGTTTTGTTTATGTTTTGTTTTAACTGTTGTATTTGTACTGTATTTACTGTTCAGCGCTCTGTGACCTTTTGTCTGTGAAGGGCGCTATATAAATAAACTACTACCGCCAACTGCCTCAGACTTGCATAGATTGCGTAAGTGGAAGGACATGACTGAAGGTATTAATGTTTGTGATGCACCATCTTTTGGAATAAAAAAATGCAATGCATTTTATTAAAAAAAATGTTTGTGAAGTACAGTCTGTTGGAATGGCAGAGAGATTGCAGCCAGACAGATACACACTAATCTAGAAGGGTGCTAATATTAGTAAAGGTCAGTGTATCAATACTTGTGTTTCTATTTGAATATACTATATTTGAACATGTTATTGGTTTTGAATAGACATTTGTACTATATGTGATTTTAAAAAATTATTATTATTCATTAAGCTTATGAATTGTGCACAGTTGCAGGTGAAAACAGCAGCCTTCAAAATAATATGAAAATTGAAAATGCAGTCCTTCATCAAAGCACATTGCATGTCAGACTCTATCAAAGCTGTGTCTTGTCACCACTTCTGTTTGTGGTCTCATGGACCAGGGTATCAAGGCATAGCTGAGAATGAGAGTTGTTACTGGTTCATATGACTGACTTTGGCATGCACTTGTGTGATGTGCTGCTGTGTGTGAAGTGGATGAAATGAGGATCAGCAAAGTCAGAAGATGCTGCTCTCTTTTAAAGTTTTAATGGATTTCTCTCTGTCTAAGTGAGGGGGAGCAATAGCCTTTAGTGGAGCAGTTTAAGTATCCCAGGATCTTATTCCTGAATTACAGCCAAACTACATCCTTGTCTTGTACCTGTGGTCATGAGCTGTGAGTAGTGACTGAAAGAATTAGATTACAAATACAAGCAGCAGAAATGAGGCTTGGTTGCAGAGTCTCTGGCCTGACATTCATAGGGTGAGAAGCTCAGTGATTCAGGAGACCATCAGGGTTGAGTCAAATCTCCTCCAGTACAACTCCTACATGTCGCCATCAAACAATAGGGATATTCCCCTGAAGCAGGCAAGTCCATGCTATCCAAGAAAGAGCTGCTTTAGTGGCCTGCGTTTATAAAGAGCTGTCACCGGGGTACTGCATGCAGCAGTTAGTATTAAATGGCAATCTGTGTGAAAGACCGTAATCTGTAGCTTGGCCCTGAGGTAACCCAAAAATGGGATTTAAAGGCTTTCAGACAGTAAGATGAGAGAATGCTTAGTGCAATGCTAGGAGATGGGTAAATGGAGAAGCCACCTCACCAGACAGCTAGGGCAAGGTCTTCTATAGCAAGATTTGAAATGACAGTTTGTATTCTTACATTATTCAGTTCTCTCCTAAGTGGTTTGAAAACAAACCAGTTTAATTTTTGAAGCACATCTTGGATTTTGTGTGAAGACACTAAACTTATTCTGTCCTCTTAGTTTGGTCATGAAACTGCTTATAAACAAAAGTGCAGCCATGAGAGCACATTAGCCAGTGTCATCGTTTTGAAGCCTCACAATGTCAGAAAAATATGTTCAGATTTGACCAACAACCTTCAATGGCACCAGATACGTCTCCATTGTCATGTGATCCTTTACTTGGGCTTTGTATGGAAGTCTAGGATTAAGTGCCTGCCATACAAGAGCGAGTGATAACAGTGATAACGTGAGAGATTGTGGATATTTATGCCTTTTCATATGCTTGCATATCATATGAAGTAGGATGACATTGTAGGTTGGCTTTATTGAATAAAAAGGTTTTTATTTAACTCATTTGTTTCTTTGACTTGTTTCAGGGAGTGAGAATTTGGGAATTATATTTGAGTTTGCTCCTTGGGTTCTCAAAACCTGCCCAGAAGACGGCTTAAAGGTAGGTTTAGGTAAAATTTTAATCTTTTTTTAATCAAAGTCCGTTTGCTTTCTGCATTTGACATGCTGGCAAAAGTTGTTAGAACAGTCTGTGTTCTCATTGATCCTCTTTGACCATGTTTACTTGACCTCAAATTAACAAAATACCAACACTGAAAAAATACCAAAAAAAACCCACAAATTAAACAACAGTATGCTTTCAGGATTTTCTGTTCTGGAAGAAAACAACAACTTTCCTCTCACCCCCAAGCCCCAAATCATCATTTTTTTATCGCAGTTATGGAAAAATGTCCATTTCACAGACTACACAAAATGAATACAACATGCTTCAAACAACTCTTATTGCTTTGATGCAATTGCGGCTTCACAGCTATTGAGAGGGAACTGGTTTGTAGTATGTTGCAGTGGCGCAGTGGCGCAGTGAAATGGCACTGTACATCAGGGAAGCCTGCAAATGTGCAGTGCACAAAGGAGGTTGGAGTAAGACGTGGGGTTTTGGAGTTATTTGTCATTTGCTTTGGAATCGTTTTGGTTTTAGGGCTGAGGTTCGAAAGCTGTTATTGATACCAAAGTAAAAGTTCTAGTACTGATCCAACACTGCTTCAAGTGCAGCCTTTCGTCCCATCATCGTTTATCATTCTAAAATTCTGCTTTGTGAAATCAAAACATTTAACTTCTTCATCATCCTTTTGATGAGTTTTTTGAGTTGCATTTGTAGATGATCTGTTTCTAAATAATTTAAGCAAGAAGACACTAATGCCATTCTAAGTTGGACTATTGCAGTAGGAGGTGTATACTACTCTCCATGTTGTCTTGGTCCCAATGTACATTGTGGCATAACTTTTTATTGTTGAGGGTACTTCAGTGTCCTTGAGGATTAAGGTAGCAATAGTCTAAGCCGGGATAAGCAAAGGTCACAATACAATGGAAGCAAAGCAAAACCAAAAAAACAGTAACCAAAAGGGCAGGGCAAGAAGAAAAGTCAAATGTAGAAAACAGAGTGAAACCCTCTAGGATTTAGTTGATTGAGAGTTAACTATCATTAGAATAATAAGAGTTTTGTATCCACTGGGGCATTAAGCAGTATGTAATCAGTGCCATTTTTTTATTGTAACACTGCAGACTAAATACTATACTGATTCGGATTCGCATTTGTTGATACCAAAGGATCAGAAATAACTGGATTTGAGTGATTTTCTTTCACACTAGCTGTTTTCTTTAATTAGTATCACACATGTCTCCAATTGCAGTCGTTCAGCCTATTTAAATGGAGAAGAGTAGTCCCCCTGTTGTTCATTATCATCATATGTCTCACACTGAACATGGACAAGAGAAAGCAAAGGAGACAGTTGTCTGAGGAGATCAGGAAGAATATGATAGACAAGCTTGTGAAAGGCAAAGGCTTAAATACCATCTCCAAACAGCTTGATGTGCCTGTGACAACAGTTGCAAATATTATAAAGAAGTTTAAGGTCCATGTACCTTAGAAAAGAAAGGATCACCATACCTACTGTGACACATGGAGGAGACTCGGTTATGTTTTGGGGCTGCTTTACTGCATCTGGCACGGGGTTCCTTCAGTCTGTGCATGAAATTTCCAGACGATCAAGACATTGCGGAGTGAAACGTACTGCCCAATGTCAGAAAGCTTTGTCTCAGTCGCAAGTCATGAATCCTCCAAAAGGATAATGAGCCAAAACACAGAGCTAAAAGCAGAGTGGCTAAGACCAAAGCATTAGACTATTGTGAAATGGCCTTCTATGAGCCCTAATTGGAATCCTATTGAACATCTATGGAAAGTAGTGAAACATGCGTCTGGAGAAGAGTCCTTCAAACCTGACGGCACTGAAGCAGTTTGCAGAGGAAGAGTGGGCCGAACTACCGGTTGACAGGTGTAAAAGTCTCATGGAGAACGCCAGGAATCGCTTGATTGTAGTGATTGCAAACTTTAAAGGTTAAGAAACAAAGTATTAGGTTAAGGAACCCATCATTTTTGTCCGTGCTATTTTCATTTGTGTTATTGTTAAAAATATTTTCTGGAATCCGATCTCTAAGGCAAAGTAAACAGAGAATGGTAAAAGAGCATTAATACACTTGTGTGTACAACTGGGGAAATTAGAGATTCTGCATAATAGTAATAAACGGAGTAGTGTGTGCAAGTTGTTTTGATTTTCTGTTAAAGTAGATTTGACCAGAAATGTTTTTGTTATATTATTTGTCCACACAGTGGCACTGTAATACTTTGGAATTGGATTTCCTGTGCTCTTAATTTGGGTCTTCTCTACATCACACGTGTTGTGCTCCACTCTGATGTCCTCTTAACATAGTAGTCTATATACAAACATATATCCATTTCATGAACCACATTCTATCATTTACGCATAGTTTAGTTTCACCAAATAGCCTCAACTACAAGCCTTGTGGGATTTTAGAACAAATTGAAGTGAGAAAATAGCATGGGCCTCATTGTCACCATGTAATCTTTTTGTCATTCTGGAACAATAAAGCAAGTGGATTTTTATATCATTCTAAAAAAGCAATCAAAGAAACTTAATCCATATTACAATGGGAATGTTAGGCAGGCCACAGATGTGTGGTGACATACTGTAGTTAGTAGTTTCTTCAGACACTTGTCTTTGATTATAAGCCCTGTTAAGAATTGGCACATTCTCCCTGTGCTCACAGGACGATTGTATGCTTTCCACATATAAAGTTAATTGTTGATTCGAATGCAGCATGATATCAACACATGAATACCCATAATGCACTGGTTCCTTGAGCACATGGCTTTAAGAGGATACCCCTGTACATTCATCAGTCCTACACTGGCATCATATGGCATGTTAAACATTACATGTAATGTATGGGCCTTAACTGCATGTCAGCTGGCAACTACCTGTTTGTACAATTCTGACCATACTCAACTAAATCCAAAACTGCCATTGAACTTTCATGTAATTTGTACCTTGTCCATCACGATAAGGCATTGGCTTAATTAGAAGTTTATAAGCTAATCTTA
The DNA here is from genome assembly GCF_016835505.1 of Polypterus senegalus. Classification (NCBI taxonomy): domain Eukaryota; kingdom Metazoa; phylum Chordata; class Cladistia; order Polypteriformes; family Polypteridae; genus Polypterus; species Polypterus senegalus. Next base: position 53,399,165 of record NC_053171.1, read on the forward strand.
TCTGCAACTTTGCAGTTAGCCTCAACATAAGTCACTGAATTATATAAAGTATGAACACACACACTGTGGACACAAAGTATTCAGAAACCATATTAAAAAAAAAAAATATCTCATTTTCTTCTGTCTCCACTCAACAACCCATAATGACAAACTGAAAACAAGTTTTCAGAAAGGTTTGCAAATTTATTGAAATCAAAAACTGAAATCTGTCTTTCATAGAAATATTTAGACCCTTAAATAAGTACTTTGTAGACCACACAGGATGCTATTCCAGCTATAACTCATCCTGTGTAAGTTTGCTTTTCACACTTTGATTTTGACATTTTTTCCCATTCCTTCTGGCAGATTCTCTTAGGTTCCATTAGATTTGATGGGGTGTGTCTGTAAACTGCCATCTTCAGGTGTTTTTTCACATAATTAGGCTTTAGCTGTGTCACTCAAAGACAGTTGTCCCAAATCCACGGCAGCATTTTTTTAGTACATAATTGATTCATTTTAAATTCCCTTTTGTCACTGTTAAAACCAGAGCTGTGGAGTCGATGCACAAAACCTTTGACTCCAGCTACTCAGTTTCTGGTACCACTGACTCCGAATCCTCTATTTGTAATTAGACTAATGTATTTGCCATGTTGATTGAAAGCACCCAACATACAAGATATGAGATACTTCATCACTATCTGTGTGAAACTTGAGGCTACTTTATAGCACTTTAACTTGTTGAAGCTTGTGTATAAAGCAATGTTGTGGCTTACAAACAATGAGCAACGTTAAACATAAATTTGCTAAACCCAGCTAACTCAAAGGAATGCCCCCTAAGTACTTCCAGTAAAACCTGTGAGGCTATCGCTGTATTTTTCAATCAAAAAATTAATGATATTAGAAATAACATAATATATCTCCCCAACACTAAGGATCCTCCTAAACCCCAGCATTCTGTTATAAACAAATTAAACTCTATCACTAGGTTCGTCGTCTGTATGGAAAAAATTAAACAAGACTTGCATAGATGGTCAACCCTTCATCTCACACTAGCTGGAAGAATTAACACTGTTAAGATGAATATGCTTCCTAAGCTCCTTTTTTATTTCAAAACATACCAATATACATTAATAAATCGTTCTTTAAGCAATTAGATTCAACAATAACCTCATTTATTTGGAATTCTAAACATCCACGCATCAAAAGAGCGACCCTACAAAGACAAAAGGCAGAAGGTGGCATGGCTCTACCTAACTTCCAGTTTTATTACTGGGCGGCAAATATACAGTCGATAAGAACCTGGACACAAATAGAAGAACATACACAGGCATGGACCGCAATAGAAGTAAAATCCTGCAGTACTTCTTTGTATTCCTTGCTTTGTGCTCCAATAAACACACGTTATCGGCAATACACTAATAACCCAATTGTGCTCCACTCACTTAGAATCTGGAACCAATGTAGAAAGCATTTTAAGACGGAGAAGCTTCTTTCTGTGGCACCCCTGCAAAAGAACCACCTCTTTCAACCCTCACAAACATATGCAGTTTTAATATCTGGAAAAATTTGGAATTAACTTGCTTAGAGATCTTTATATAGACAACGTCTTTGCATCCTATGAACAATTACATTCCAAATTTAACATTCCAGCTACAAATTTCTTTCACTATCTTCAAATCAGGAACTTTGTTAAACAGAACCTTCCAGATTTTCCTCATCTTGCACCCTCATCCACGCTGGAAAAATTATTGCTCAATTTCAAGGAGTTAGACTCCATCTCTACAATATATAAAATCCTTTTACAATCCCTTCCTTTCAAAGATCCAAGAGGACACTGGGAAAATGACCTCTCAATTAATATATCAGAAAAGGAGTGGAAAGTAGCAATGCAGAGAATTCACTCAAGCTCCATATGCAAAGCATACAATTATACAACTCAAAATTATATATCGAGCACATCTGTCTCACTAAAACTCTCAAAATGTTTCCAGGGCATGATCCAACCTGCGAACGTTGCAACCAAGTCCCAGCCTCACTGGGTCACATGTTCTGGGCCTGCTCCAAATTAACATTATTCTGGACAAAAATTTTTAATTACCTCTCAGACAGTCTTGGACTCACAATCCCTCCTAACCCATTAACAGCTGTGTTTGGGGTTCTTCCAGAGGGTCTTAAAGTGGAGAAAGACAAACAAATTGTGATTGCATTCACTACACTGTTGGCACGCAGACTTATTCTGATAAACTGGAAGAACCCAAACTCTCCTCTTTTAAGTCAGTGGGAAACTGATGTGTTATATTATTTAAAATTGGAAAAAATCAAATACTCAGTTAGAGGATCTGTGCAGACTTTTTCAAAACATGGCAGGATCTAATCAGTAATATTTTGAAATGATTTTATAAAGCACAGAGAATTTGTTGATTTAGGTATTTTTAAAAGCCTTAAATTTTACACCGTTTGGCTTGCTCTCTCTCTCAAGGGTGGGGATCGATCTGTTCTTAGCATAATTCTTTTTTTGTAAAAACTTGATTGCTATGTATTGATTGTAATAAAATTAATAAATAAATAAAAAAAAAAAAAAACTCTATCACTAGGATAGATTTACAAAAAATAATATCTCAATTAAAACCCTCCACCTGCGTCCTTGATCCAATACCAACAAATTATTTCAAAGAAGTACCAGGCGTGCTAATTGATAATGTTCTTGACATAGTAAATTCGTCATTAGATACGGGGGTCTTCCCAGACTGTCTTAAGACTGCTGTAGTTAAACCCCTACTTAAGAAACATATTGACCCCTCGGCTCTTAAAAATTTTAGACCCATCTCTAACCTGCCTTTCTTAAGTAAAGTTCTGGAGAAGGCAGTCATTATGCAGTTAAATGACCACCTAAATAAACATGCTATCTATACTAATAAAAGGCAAAGCCCTCACTCACTCACTCACTCTCCAACTTCCCGTGTAGGTAGAAGGCTGAAATTTGGCAGGCTCATTCCTTACAGCTTACTTACAAAAGTTGGGCAGGTTTCATTTCGAAATTCTATGCCTAATGGTCATAACTGGAAGGTATTTTTCTCCATTAACTGTAATGGAGTTGAGCTGGAATGACGTGGGGGGAGTTTGTGTGACATCATCACGCCTCCCACGTAATCACGTGAACTAACTGTCAACGCAGTGCGTAGAAAACCAGGAAGACCTCCAAAAAGCGCTTAAGAAAACATGCATTTTATAATTGAGAAAGCAGCGAAACAATAAGAAGTGAGCGAGTGACATATACTACCATATTCATGAGTGTTGCCAGCTCGGAAAGAAAGCAAGGTGTAAACCTAAACTTTAAATTAAGTTCATAGACAGGCTACCGCTGGCGTTTCACATACCCACAGGTAATGCGGGATACAAGTTTAATGAGAGGACGCAGGATATAAACGAGAGTTTTGATCACTTTGTAACTCAGTTAAAATTGTAGGTGAAGGGGTGTGCTTATGCAAATTCGAGACTGTGTTTGTGGGGATTGACAGTTAAGGCGGGTGGGGGAGTCACGTCATCATCTCCCCTCCCACCTCATTTTGCTCTGAGCTGAGCTCCGCGGCTAACGCTGTCTTCCGAAGCAACTTCGTCAGACTGCCACCAAATACTCACAGAAAAATCCACAAGTTAATACACACGCTGTCTCTAGAGTTTCTACACACTGAATCCTCCAGGCACTACTTACAAAAGGTCACATTGACAATCGTGTTACGTTATTTTTAAAATCTTTCCTTTTCTTAGCACAAGCACAGCTGAGAAGCTTGATGCATGTGCTCCATAACGCGTTAAAAATAATGCATTTAATCACACTTTGCATTACAAGCAAAGGGGAGCTTTTGTCAATGCATGATTTCCTGGTACACGGATTACATTGATCAGCGCATCCGATTCATTTTACCCTCGCACCACCTTAGTTTGAGAAGAAGTATGAAAAATATGAGGTTAACACAGAAAAACAGATCACCAATTCAAGCTTTATGAATAATCGATTAAGCCATCAATAATTGTTTTGGTAAAGCCATCCTCCTTCCATTTTATAATTTTTCCGCCACTAGCCATGATTAAATGAGCGGTAAAAAGTAAGAGCAAAGCGAGGGTGACTTATTTAGGCAGGCATATATATGACAGCAACACTCATGACAATGTCAATCATGTTACGTTATTATTAAAATGTTTCCTTTTCTTTTCATTACTTCTTTAACACACTACTTCTCCGCTGTAGGCGGGTATTATTTTATATATATATATATATATATATATATATATATATGAATGACCTCCAAAGAGCGCTGAGACTTTTGATATCATGAGCGTGTCTGCAAAAACTGTGGTCTCCTGCCCTGCAAAAGTCGAGCAGCCAGCGCAGCATAGCTGTGCCGGCCTTTGAGACGCTGACTGCGCTTCTGCCTTAAGTCAAAGTGAGCACTTTTAATTTTTTTCATCCTTCCCCTGCACAATAGCCCAGACAAGTGCAAACACGGGACCCCTTTTCTACACCACGGCAAAATAATATTAAGGCGATTCACACTTTCTTTTGCACGTATACGATTATGAGGTCCTCAACTCGGATTATTTTAATAACTTATAGACTATATTTTATTATTTCTCCCTTGCACTCAGTGACCAAAGCTATACACACACATATATAAAAGCTATACACACAAGTATATACATACATACATATATATAATTTGTGTGTATGTATGTATGTGTGTGTGTATGTATGTATGTATGTATGTATGTATGTATGTATGTATGTGTGTGTGTGTGTGTGTGTGTGTGTGTGTGTGTGTATATATATGACAGCAGCAATCCAAGCTGTGAGAAAACAGTAAAAGGAGGCGTGTCAGGCGTGGTGGTACATTTTCTGATGCAGCTAGACGAAAATAACTTCATGACGCTGCCACCAAATACACAAAACAATTACTTTGACAATCATGTTACATTATTTTAAAAATGTTTCCTTTAACTTCTTTAACACACTACTTCTCCGCTGCCAAGCGCGGGTGTGTATATATATATATATATATATATATTATAATATTATATATATATATATATATATATATTATAATATTATATATATATATAGATAGATATAGATATAGATATAGATATAGATATAGATATATATATAGATATAATATATAGATAGATATGAGAACAACACTCGTATCAATGACAAAACAATTACATTAACAATAATGTTACGTTATTTTTAAAAATTTTCCTTTTCTTTTTCGTACCTTCTTTAACACACTAATTCTCTGCTGCGAAGCGCGGGTATTCTGCTAGTGGTTTATAAAGCCTTAAATAATCTCGCCCTATCTTGTATATCGGAATGTCTGACATCTTATATTCCAAATCGTAACCTTAGATCCTCAAATGAGTATCTCCTTAGAATTCCAAGAACAAAACTTAAAAGAAGTGGTGAGGCGGCCTTCTGCTGCTATGCACCTAAAATCTGGAATAGCCTGCCAATAGGAATTCGCCAGGCTAATACAGTGGAGCAGTTTAAAACACTGCTGAAAACATATTACTTTAACATGGCCTTTTTATAACTTCAATTTAACTTAATCCTGATACTCTGTATGTTCAACTCATCATAATAACTATTCATGGTGGCTCTAAAATCCGTACCTACCCCTACTCTCTCTTCTGGTTTTTTTTTTCCGGTTTCTTTGTGGTGATGGCCTGTGCCACCCTCACCTACTCCAAGCATCATGATGCTCCAACATTGATGGGTGGATTAAAAGCCAGAAGTCTACGTGACCATCATCATCAAGTCCTTCTGTGAGAACCCTAAATCCAAAGAGGACTGTTTCATTTATGTTAGGTAGAATGCCCAGAGGGGACTGGGCAGTCTAATGGTCTGGAATCCCTACAGATTTTAATTTTTTCTCCAGCCGTCTGGAGTTTTTTTTTGTTTTTTCTGTCCACCCTGGCCATTGGACCTAACTCTTATTCTATGTTAATTAATGTTGACTTATTTTATTTTCTTACTGTGTCTTTTATTTTTCTATTCTTCATTATGTAAAGCACTTTGAGCTACTGTTTGTATGAAAATGTGCTATATAAATAAATGTTGTTGTTGTCGTCTACAAAGGACATGTCCATCAGGTTCAGGAGCTCCACAAAGTGTTCCTTCCATTGCCAGACAACATCCTCCATCCTTGTCAGCACCTCAACCCTTGCTTAGAACAGTCTGGGTGAAACCCTGCCTTCCTTTTCTGAGTTGCTTGATGGTTTTCCAGAACCTCTTTAAGCCCGATTGATAGTTTCTTTCCATAGTCTCACCAAATTCCTCCCATTACCCGGGTTTTTGTTTTTACCTGACCGGCAAGGTTGCAGCCCTTTTGGCCCTTCTGTAACTCTCCGCTGCTTCAGGGGTCTGTTGTGCTAACTATCCATGAGAAGCCTCCATTTTCAGCCTAATGGTATCCCTCATCTCTGGTGTCCATCACTGGGTCCTTGGGCCTCTATGGCCTTCAGGCCACAGCTCTTTGCACACACTTCCACAATAGAGGCTTTGAACAAGGCGTTCTCAGACTCATATGTCCCCAGTTTCCGCCGGGATGTTGGAAAAGCTCTTTCAGAGGTGGGAGTTGAAAGTATTCTGGGCAAGGGCCTCCCCAAGATGTTCCCAGGTCACCCTCACTACTCGCTTAGGCTTTCCAGGTCTGTCGAGGTGCCTTCCCTACCATGTGGTGATCAGTTGGTAGTTCTGCTAATCTCTTCAACTGAGTGTCCAGAACATATGGCCAGAAATCTGATGGTACAATTATGAAATCGATCATAGGTCTTTGGCCTAGGGTACTGTGGTACCAAGTACACCTACTGTATGAGCCACCTTATGGTCGAACGTGGTGTTCATTATGGACAAACCATACCTAGCACAGAACTCCAATAACAAAACACCACTTGGGTTTAGATCAGGGAGGCCATTCATCCTAATCATTCCTCTCCAGGTATCTCCATTGTTACCCATGTGGGCATTGAAGTCTCCCAGCAGAACTATTGATTCCCCAGCTGAGACCCTTTCCAGGATCCCACTCCAAGAGGGCCTAGTACTCCAAACTGACATTTGGTGCATAGCAGTCAGAGTCCTCCAGACCTTGACTTTCAGCCACACAGAGGCAGCCATCTTGTTCTCTGGGACAAACTTCAATGTGGCATCAACCAGGCAGAGATTCAAAAACAGCCAATTTATCCATTTAAAATTAAGTCTACAACACAATGAAGTGCACAGAAAGTGAAGGGGTCTGAAAACTTTCTTATTCCATTGTATATATAAAAGTAATACAATTTGAAGAATACTGCTGTTAGGTGTGTTTGCCATATTACTCTAGGCCCTTGAATGTAAATCCCAATTGGTCCAGTGGATTGTTGTATTTGGCACGTTCCTTTCTTTTGCAAATATGTTTTCTCCAAGTTCTCACAAGCTGTGTCTCTGTAAACTTGGCCCTGTTTAAGTGATTATGGCTGTATAAGTACAGTCATATGAAAAAGTTTGGGAACCCCTCTTAATTCTTTGGATTTTTGTTTATCATTGGCTGAGCTTTCAAAGTAGCAACTTCCTTTTAATATATGACATGCCTTATGGAAACAATAGTATTTCAGTAGTGACATTAAATTTATTGGATTAACAGAAAATATGCATATGCATCATAACAAAATTAAACAGGTGCATAAATTTGGGCACCCCAACAGAGATATTATATCAATACTTGAGTTGATATTGGGTTGAATTCATCTGACCCTCGACTTTAACATGGACCCCAGTCCTTGAACTAGCTACACAGCCCCACAGCATGATGGAACAGCTACCAAATTTGACAGTAGGTAGCAGCAGGTGTTTTTCTTGGAATGTATTGTTCTTCTTCCGCATTCATTTTGTCTCATCTGTTCCAAAATAAATCTGTCTCGTCTAAATGAGCATTTGCCTACAACAAGCGACTCTGTTTGTGGCATGAGTACAGAAAGGGCTTTTTTCTCATTACCCTGCCATAGAGATATTCTTTATGCACATTGCTCTGAATTGTAGAATGATGTACAGATACACCATCTGCAACAAAATGTTTTTGCAGATCTTTGGAGGTGATCTGTGGGTTGTCTGTAACAATTTACACAATACTGCGCATATGCCACTCCTGTATTTTTCTTGGCCTGCCAGACCTGGGTTTAACAGCAACTGTGCCTGTGACCTTCCATTTCCTGATTACGTTACTGACAGTTTAAACTTCTGAGATAGCTTTTTGTAGCCTTTCCCCTAAACAATGAAACTGAACAATCTTTGTTTTCAGATCTTTTGAGAGTTGCTTTGAGGATCCCATGCTGTCACTTTTCAGAGGAGAGTCAAAGGGAAGCGCAACTTGCAATTGACCACCTTAAACTAGAATTACCAAAGCTTATGAGAAAACTCGTAAATCTGGCCTACCTTAAATCCACTTGCACGTCTCCATTCAGTGTGTTTTGTCTTGTAAATGTGTCGATAATCCCAAGCAGCTATCAGCCTGCTATACTATCCCCAAATCCCAAAACCCCCACCCCCCCACCGCCGGAGAAACTGCAAAAATCTCTCCCAAATGAAGCCTGGTTTATCAGTGAGTCAGGTACCTAGGCTAAAAAAATATTGTTATTCGGAACACATGCATTTCACATGTGTTCAGTGTCCACAAAGATCTGTGTAAGTGTAGGATGACAGAAATGTTGAACACATAACTAAAAGACAAACTTTTTCCATGTTTTAATACTAATGACAAAATGTAGACATGAAGTGTATAATGTGTGAAGACTGAAGTTCAAATATCAAATAAGCACTTTCACAAAAGATTCCAGTTTAACAGAACAAATGAACTTTTTTTTCCCCCCCAAGACCAAAGAAAAAGAAATCCGGTTAATGTTGCTTGTCATCCTGACTTCTTTGGTAGTACAGCGGTTAGAGCTGCTGACTCCAATTTAGAAGGTTCTGGGTTTGAGTCTTAACGTCTCCCAAAATAAATGTTTTCAGCAGTGAGCTGTTCTTATTGTTACTATTATACAATAAAAGCATACATTTGATATTGAGTCTATAACAGATGGTGTAAATGTATAGTACATGTAAAGGTTTTATTCTCTCAGTTGCGTTCATGCTTGCCCTGATCTGACATGACTATTTTCAAAAAAAGATGCACTGTAACCGAGGTGAACTCATATCGGAGAAAGAGAACACCGTTTTGAGTAGAGAGCTGCTATTATTGTTACTATTATACAAAAAAAATACTGTACTTTGATTTGTGTCTGTAACAGCCGCTGTAAATTTATAGTGCTTGCCAAAATTTGCGTTTTTTTATTCAGTTTTATTCTCTCGGGCATGTTCATGCTCTCCATGATCTGACACACGCGCTATAACAGAGGTGAACTCAGATCGGAGAAACAGAACAGAAGCCCTCCCCGCAAGAAACGTCCACTCACATATAAGAACAACGCAGCTGCACCAGGTGTAAGAAATACCAACATGCAGCAACAAGATCAGAACAAAAAACCAAACGCGGTCACTAACTACAACCGCATGAAGGTATGCAAATAAATATAATGTTGCATTAGTGCAACAACGTTTTCCGAAATGTACAATACAGGTGGTAAAATGAATTATTTCAAGTGTCATATATACCTAAGTCTCTCTTTTTTGTCAGTGCAGCTTTGGCATCATGTATCAGAAGGTGCATACTAATTCAGCGTGAGCAGGAGCACTCAAGAATAAAACTGAATAAAAAAATTCACGTCCACAGTTATTCTCAGTCCCGCACACCACTCGCATCCACGGCCACAGTTTTCCCAGTCTCGTTCGCGCACAAGATCTGCCGCAGTTTTCAAATAAAGAAGGGGTATAACAAAATATGTTTGTTTGTTATACTACGTCTTTATCTGAAAACGGCGTCAGATCCAGGTTTGGGGTGTGGAAGCTTGAATGTGAGTGAGAGAATAAAACTGGGGGAAAAAAAAAAACGCTAACTTTAACTAGAAATTTACAGCCACAAATCAAATATATACTTCTATTGTATGATATTAACAATAAGAGCAGCTCACTACTGAAAATGGTAAATTTAGGAAGCAGCTGATATCGAAACCACGACCTCTTGATTGGAAGGCAGCAGTTCTTAGCATTGCACCACGCAAGCTGTCGTATCAACCGCCTGTCGTAACATACTTTCTTTCTTTTTTCCTCGGTTAAATTCTTGAATAAAAGTGCACTTGTTTTGTTATACTTGTACCTTTTGTTAAAGTGTTTATTTCATATTTGTATTTCAGGCTTCACACCTTATACATTTCATGTCTACATTTTTTCAATTATTACTAAAACGTGAAAAACGTTTCTGTGTTAACATAGATTGTTGTTGACACGAAACACACATGAAATATATGTATTCATAATGATGATGTACTATTTTACACTATAAAGCTCCAGCACTTCACTTGAAGATAAAAACTGAGTACTGAGAAACTTCTTTGTGAAATGAACTGCATAGGTGGGTGTGGGAACGGGATACCAGGCTGCTTGCTGCTTATCGGCACATTTACAGGACAAAAGATACTGACAGAGAGGGTGAGAATGGATTTAAGGTGGGCTGGATTTATCAGCTTTCTCGTAGGCTCTGGTAATTCAAGTGTTAAATACCTTTTCTCATGATTGGACACGCCTTTCTATGAAGTTCAAGGCTTAACAAGCTAATCCAACCAATTTTGTGTTGCAAGTAATCGGTATTGAACAGTTACATGCATTTAAATCAGAAAAATTACAAGGGTACCCAAATTTTTGCACAGCCAGTTTTTCACATTTGATTTAATTTCATACAACTAAATACTGCTTCACTAAAAATCTTTGTTCGGAAAACACCCCAGTACTCAGATATTCCTAGGAAATGAAAGACATACCAATGTTATCTTTTTTGTTGAAAGGAGAGTAAATTATTATGCAGACTGAGAGGGGTTCCAAAACTTTTTCATATGACTGTATGTATGGACCTTTCATTGGACTGACATGGTTTCCATTTTGGCTCCTGCCTGTGGCTCAGTCCCCGGTAACCCTGTGTTACAGTTAATATGTTTGAAAAATGAAATTTGTGCATTCATGTAAAGAATGTGTTTGGATTATTTTTTCCATGTAGCAGATGCCCTTGTTGTCACTTAATAATTCTAAGCTAATATACTGGGAGAAGGGTGATTGTATGCCAGCATCTTTCCAGTTGGGGCTTTATTTTGGGTAGCAGTCTCTCTGATTTCTTTAGCATTATTTTTGTGTGGGATCAGCTATAATGTTGATTTTGGAAAGTAATTCTTTCTGTTACTTCTTTCTTGTAGATCTTCACAGATGACCTTACAGAGGTGGAATCTCTTCCGCGGTATAATGTTCTCAGCTTCCTGAAAGATGGTTTTAAAGATCTTGCTATACCATATCTGGTAAGTGCACTTGACTTCGTGTAACCGCTTTTCTGGGTTTCTTGGAATGTACAGCTGTTTTCATAGCAATTTCCTTTTTGTGGAATTCTTGTTAATATCAGCTATTTGCAGTTTTTTTTTTTTTTAATCTGGCATCCTCTATCACACAACCTACCTCAAATCTAACCCCTGGGAACATTTTTTTAGTCTCTATGGTGATCTTATCTATGGGAAAGTAATTGGTTAGTACTAAAGTGTTTGTTCAGATAAATGAACAGTTTTGGTCTCTTGGATTATAGCCATTGGAGGCCCATACTTATTCCATTTTTACTTAATCTAGTGAAATGCTGCATGGAGTATATTTTCAGGCTTTCACAGGGCATTCCCAAGTAGAAATACACAGGCACACAGCTTGAAATTCTAAACTGGCCCTATGTAACTCATTTGTGATATGAAGTAAAACTAAAGTACCTGAGAAAATCCTGTGCAGACAAAGATAGAAGGTGCTTATTCCACACAGAAAGTGACCAGGTGTGGGACCTAAACCCAGGGTTTCAGATCTATAAAGCAATAGCCATGTTCAAATGATGCTCCATTGTAGGGTTTAAAGTTTTCCAGCATTATTCTGTATTTCCAGTGTATAGCCAGTTTAGATTAATAAAAATATTGACTGCGTGTCATGTAATTTTATTAAAGCAGAAACAACCATAAAAAAGGAACACACTGGATTTTAAAACATGTTAAACATTCATATACTGTAATAGTATTTTCCCAGTTACAAATGGGTTGTCTATAATCATCTGGCAGCTGTTTTCGGTCAGTCATTGGTATAATTTGAGTACAATTTAAAGCTGACATTCAAGATGTAGAAGGTCAAGTTGTTAAAAGTAAGTGGCAGTGGGCTTGGTTGTTAGAAAGGTGGTGAAGCACAGTGCTTTGGTGCTTGAGTGGGATCTGCCTCCCTGCAATATTCTTCATCCACCCAGCCCAAACATTCCTGGCTGGATTGTCTTATTACAAAAATTGATTAATGTGTTTGTTTAAAAAAGAGGATTAATTCGTCTATTGCCTGTGGAGAGTGCTACAGAAATTGTTGAATTATTTTTTGCATGTAGCAGTGTCTCCAGATAATTAGGTTAATGCCTATGAAACAGTGTTACTTAGACCTTCCTGTGTTTTGAGGTGCATAGGATAATACCACCTCTCCACTGTGTTCGGTCCCTTGTCACTTCAGTAGCTTCCTCCCAGGTCATCCTCCATTCCTTCTGCCAGCTCATTATTGGTCAGCTATGTCCTTTTCTTCCCTTAAATGGTACCCAAGAAACTGACTATAGGGGGGTCCTTTTGTTAACCTTTTGCTATACATGGCCCAACCATCTAAGTCTTCATTCCCAAACGATGTCTTCAAGCCTTTCTATCCCTTAACACCTCCTCGCTAGTCATCTTGTCTCGCATTATCACATGTAGCAGTTTCCTTTGCTATCTGAGATGCAGTGCTTCTAGTTTTTTCATACGTGTAGCCTTGTCTTTGAGCCATAAGTAAAGTTTGAAAGAAATGGCTCTTTAATTTAATGTTAAATTCTTTGCAGTCCCAATGTTGCTGAGCCTACTGAATGTGTAATTGGCCTTAGCCAGATGTTGCATGATTTCCTTATTGCATTTACAATTATTTGAAATGATACTGCTCAAGTAGCGGGCTTTGTCAGCTTTAACTAAGAGTTTACTAGCTACAGTAATCTTTTACTGCTCTGATTATTATGTTTTTTTATTTGATTTTTCTAGGTTAATCATTAGGCCCACAAGTATTGCTTCCTATTGCACATGCTGTGTCAGGTCTAGAAGTCCTTTCCTTTGAGTGTAGTAATATGAAGTTGTCAGAGAAGTCTAGATCATAGGATAGCATTTTCCCTAATGAGACCATCTGTGCTTTTCTATTTTGCCTGTCTCATGACCCAGTCCATTACAGTCAGTAAGATCGGTGGTGCCAGCAAACAGTCCTGTCTCACCCCCATCTAAACCTGAAACCAGTCACTCAGTTTGCGGTCAATTTGAACTGCATATCTACTGATGGCCTATAGATTGCATGTAATGTTTATGAATTGGTCAGGAAAGCCATAATGCTTCAGAATTTTCCACAAATGCCTTTTTAAAATTGATTACATTTATAGTAACATGATTTGTTTACTTTAATGTTTTGTATGATTTGTCTTAATGTAAAGATCTGGGGTCTCGTGTAAACGGTGCGTACGCACAGAAATGTTGCGTAAGAACATTTCCACGTTCAAATCGCGATGTATAAAGCCTAAACTTGGTGTAAAGCCATGCACATTTCCACAGTACCTCATACCCTGTCGTACGCAAGTTCTCCGCTCGGTTTTGCAGACTGGCGGCACCCAGCGTCAAAGCAGTGCTACTGTTCCTGTGTGGTTTATCTTTTTTTTTCAGGTCCACGTCCCTGACGTGGCTTTATAAATACACTGAAATTAACCGCATATTGTTTATTAGTTTAATGCATCTGATTGTAATTAACCTGCAACAATATAAACGTCCACAGAATGGTCAAACTATTCCAAATACCATAACTGCTTTAACGTTGTTACTCTCACTGCACCACTCGGAGCAGCTGATCGGAAAGAGAATTATCAGTATACAGCATCAAGCACACGCTGCCTCAGCCATGCTTCCTATTTGAACTGCTTCTCAAATGGCAAGCACTTTAAAACCTTTCCTGTACGAACCTCGCGGTTCAGAAAGAGTTTTATTCCAAGAGCTCTAAATGCACTCAATCAGTCCATCAAGTGCTCCCTGTAGAACTGTTAGTACTTATAAGTACAATCACCTCACTGTAAACTTGCACTGCAGTTATAATATTACACAACCTCAGCCACTTTATAAAGCATATATTTACATATGATGACGATATTATTTTTAAGATGAAATGCAGCAAAATATGTTTATTATATTATACAGATAAAACTTTAACTTCATTTAAATAATCTTTATTGTTAATAATTAAAGGACATGGTGTTGCTGCCCTAGCAAGGATCTAGCACTCCGCTCACGATTGTTCCAGCCTCGCACTGTATGCTTCACTGGGACTGGCGTGAAGGATAGTATAATTAAACATGTACTACGAAGATATTTCAGTGTTTGTGACGATGTGGGTTCAGGCTCCACACTCCCTTTGATATTGGAAGCACATGAACCCAACACCGTCGATAATGTTGCCGAGTGAGCTTGTCAATGGAGGCAAATTAAGCATCTGAGCAAAGGGAAGGTAAAAAGTGCAAAAGTGCTTTTATTTAAAACAGTCAACAAATCAAAAACAGTGTTCCAATAAATAGTGCAGTTTCAAACAATAAATAATCCACAAAATGAAAACGTGGAGTAAAACCAATAAATAGAAAAAACAATCCTTAAAATCGGAGGTTAAAATCTTCTCTTGGAAGCAGTTTTAAAACACTAACAAACAAATCCGGTGTTCTTTTGTTAGCGTCTCACCTGCTAATCCCGTTTGGGCATCGCTGCAGGCAAGACGCTCTCTGCAGCTGCCCTCCTGAAACACACGCACGAGACTGGAGACCTCCCGAACCCTGGCTCCGGTATGGCACTCATCCCAGTCCCGGAGAACTTGGTTTCCCACAACGGCCAGGTCGCTCACGTTGGGGATTCCCACCACCAAGTCTCCTGACTTCCGCTGCCTTTCAATGGCCTCTCCGCGGCCAGTCGCCTTCCCTGGTCACTCCCGCTACCTGATCGCCAGCGGAGCGACATCAACACAAACGCCTGGGTGTCGGCCTAACACCCAGCTTCAACGCAGCTGCCCACGGCTCATTCGCTCACCCGTCCGCTCGCTCTTCGCGGCTCTCTCTCTCTCACCGACCTGCTTCCTCTCCTGCTCCTGGTAACCTCCGTCCTCTCCTTTCCTTTCTCTCTCCGATCGTTTCTTTCTCCCCATCCACACCGACTCGCGCTTCTTTTTAAAACGTGAGGGGCCATTACAGCTGTAGCATTAGCCACGGGACAATCATGAATGTGGGCAGTTCCTCACCTGTGCACTAGGTGAGAAACGCCCACACCCTACGGATCGTCCCGCGGCTCACTATGGCCCAACGTCCCCTCACTAAGCCGCGAGCACATTGATTATTTATTTAAAAATGGCCTTTACTCAACGAGCTGTGGACCCATAACACCACAGTGTTCCTTAAAAGTTTTGAAGAACCGGCGTTATAAGCTTACAGATGGCTTAACGTCTATTACAGAGCTCATTGTGTGGCGATTGGTTACTTGGAGAAAGAAAAGGAAGGACAGGAATTGCAGGTTAGTACGTTTGAAAGAGACAGTACTGCAGGGGCGGCCTTAGGCATGTGCAAACTGTGCACCTGCACAGGGCTGCCACGCCAATATATATTGAATATAAAACAGAAAGAGAAAATAACGACACAGCTAAAACACAGCAGCAAATTTCTGCAAAAGTTAAACTCTTGTGTCATGAGCCCGAGGCGGCTATGCAGTGTCCGCAATGGATATGGCCATCCACCGTGCATAAGATACCATATTGACATTGGCGGGTGAAGGGGCCACCAATTCTTTCTCTGCCCAGGGCTGCCACGAGCCTAGCGCTGTCCCTGAGTACTGCTGCAATAAATTATTTCATCAAAGGTTGCGCACAATCACTGCGCCACCGTGAAAACCATGTTTAATAACGTGCTTTAACGCCTATCATCATGAAAATGATACCACATATACATCAGAGATTATTCAGAGAGCTGTAATATCACAAATGTAATGGATTCTGTGTCCTGTCGGAGGAAGAGAGCTGGTTTAAGAAGCACGTAGTGATTCACACAAATAGAGCACATAGAAGAACACATACTGTACAAAACAAAGCATTTAATGTGCTACTTTAATTACGATGTGATTTAAGAAACTGGTTAATTAAACAATTTTAAGATGAAGTTTATGATGTTCTACTTCAATGACAAAATAAACTACGTGATTAAAGTGGAAATTTTGAGATTGAAGTTGACATTTCGTGCTTTTTTCCCCCCACTGTGTGCCTTTTTTTTCTCTGTACCCCAATAAGCTTTCATACGACACTCGGATGGTGGGCTATGACTTACCTTTTTACGGTGACTTTGAGATCTGATAACTTTTTTTTTTATTTCGGGCAATGTGCGACTTTGTGAACTTGAGCTTTCAAGTTTCTCCGATACGCTATGTCACTCGATCAGCTTCCTTTTGTTGATTATACCACGGTTTAAATCAACAAATAGTATGTTTTTCCTTTGCCTCCACTTGGTATTCGCTGAAATTCTTATATTTTCCCCTGTGCTTTTACCATTGTCTTTTCACAGAAGGCTGAGCTTAAGGGCTATTTATATTGATTTGCATATTCAAAGAGGCGTAATTTTGGGAGGATTTGGGGCAGGACAGCAGGCGCGTGCACATGCGTTACTTTTCATGCTGACCAGGATTTATGTAGCGGGATAACGTGGAAGTTGGAGTACGCACAGATTTCTGCATAAGCACATTTCAGCTTTTGTGTTTACGTCATGTTATAGTGCGAGTTCTACGCACGGCGTTATGCATGAGGCCCCTGGTCTTTGCAGGATTGTTCCTTCCTAAAACCATGAAGTGAGGAGTTCATTTTTTCCCCTTTCTCTATTTCCTATAGGAGCACATTATTCTGGTTTGGGAGGAGGAAGGCTCAGAGTTCCATAATTGTCTGATCCAGCTGTACTTAGAAAAAGTGCAGACTCTGATGAAGGAGTACCTGAACTCACTCCCTGAAGGTGAGGGTGTGAGCTGTGAAGTACAGGCTTCTCTCACATTACTTACTTACTTTCAATGTATCTGTACTAAGTGCCATCCTCTCCTTAAATTTCAGTCACACTCAGCTTTGCATCCTTCTTCAGCTTGTTAGTGACAGATCTTAAGGTTCATTAGCTCTGTTGGATTAAGCCACATGTTGAATCATTTAAATTTGCCTAGGATTATTCTGGGATTTTGAAATTCAACAGGACTCAATCCTTGTAATAGACATTTTAGTTCTCTCTCTCCATCTTTGTGTTTACTGTACCATTTATCCCAACACTATACCATAAGATCCAAGAGGTATGCCCAGTGAAAATGTTTTAAAAGAAAAGAGTGATTTAACAGGCACCCTGTGCTGCCATAGCACAATCATCATTGATGTATAATATTGTTGACCACAACATAAACATTTTTTGGCATGCTTGCATTTTAGTTTTATCATGAACAGTATCTCGTGAGAAACAGTTTTGGTTTATTTGTACACTCCTTTGTTTGATGCACAGTAGCAGATGGTCAAAAGTAACATTTAATAAAGGGAATGTGTAGAAGTAGTATAAAGGCTGACAAGTTGCAGTGACAAAATTACTGGTACCCTTTTGAATGAATCGAATCAGTGTGATTAGAAGAACTTGATTCTCATTGTAGTGAAAGTTGACTCACATGTAATATATTGCCTTGCCAGTACTCGCATGACTTGAATTAACCAATGCTGCAGACGAGAGCTGTGAGAAATAATATCATAACCAAACATAAAAATGCAAGTGTTACAAGGCCATCTCCAGAGCCACGGTACTCCTGTTGCCTTGATTCACAATGCAGTTAAAAAGTTTTCTGGTCATGGACTGGCCAGGAACACCAATTGACGTTGTGAGAACAGTTTAATCGGAGAAATCTTAACAGGAAGTTGCAAATGTTTAAAAAAAAAAAATAATAATAAAATCCAGAGAGCTTAAAGAAAAATGGGTATGGAGAACAGAGAAAATAAGTTGGAGGCAGCAAAGTTAAAGATGCTAAGATTTGCATTGGGTTTGATGAGGATGGAAAGGATTAGAAATGTGGACATTAGAGGGTCAGCTCAAGTTGGACAGTGGGGAGACAAAGTCAGAGAGGCGAGATTGCGTTGGTTTGGACATGTGCAGTGAAGAGATGCTGAATATATTGGGAGAAGGATGCTAAGGATAGAGCTGCCAGGAAAGAAGAAAACAGGAAGACCTAAGAGGAGGTTTATGGATATGGCAAGAGAGGACATGCAGATGATGGGTGTGACAGAGCAAGAGGACGAAGGCAGGAAGATATGGTGATCTGCTGTGGCAGCCCCTAACGAGAGCTGCTGAAAGAAGAGAAAATTAAGTTTCTGATGGAATATCTCACAATATTCCGTTCTCTCTGAATGGGTTTCCAGTAAATGCACAATTCTGATTTCTGGGAGCTTTTATTTAATAATAATTTTGCAAAAAATGATGTTTTGCACATTGAGAGCAAACAGCTAAATGACTGACATTTGAAATATGCAACACGAATAATGTTGAAATTTTTTTTTTTTTTTTTGATGAATGTTTTTCACAGTGATTGCCAAATATTATTTATTTTAAAATAATACTGTGCACAAAGCACCCTACACTCCACAACACTCATACAAATAAACAATACTCCTACTATAATCAATTCCTCCAACTCTCAGACGTGTTGCCACCCTGCCATCCAGCTTAGCTCAACTCTGGGATCTTCCACAGTCCTTTAAATAGTCCTTGACCCGGAAGTGCTTCTGACCCCTCAGTCCATGTGACTATCCAGCAGTTCCGGGTCAGGTGAAAACTCCTTTTCTTCATCAGCCCGGAAGTACTTTATTTCTTCCAACCATGTGACTGGGATGTAATTCCGGTCTGTGTGGAAAATAAACGTCTCTGTGCCTCCCTACAGCGTCCCCTGGCGGCCCCTGACGTTCTCCTGCAGGGCTGTGTATTAAAACTCCAAAGTCCATGATGCCCTGCTGGAATTCAGGGCATCTCCACGTTGCAGGGAGGGCTCCATCTGGCAGCTTGGGGGTCTTGGCCGGGGTAAACTGTCGGCCATAGTCCACAAATAACAATTAGAAAAAATGCCTTGCTTTTGGTGTTGTGAGCCTACGATTGGATGACTAGACACGTGGATAATGTGACACAAGTAACTTGAGATTTTTTTCATTGGCATTTTTTATATTCTTTGCTGTTGTCTAATTTTGGTCTCCACTGATGAGAAATTGTATTGTAAATTTGTTAACTCCGATCTCAGTCAAAACAAGAGATAAAGCAACATCCATCCATCCATTTTCCAACCCGCTGAATCCGAATACAGGGTCACGGGGGTCTGCTGCAGCCAATCCCAGCCAACACAGGGCACAAGGCAGGAACCAATCCTGGGCAGGGTGCCAACCCACCGCAGGACACACACAAACACACCCACACACCAATCACACACTAGGGCCAATTGAGAATTGCCAAAGCACCTAACCGGCATGTCTTTGGATTGTGGGAGGAAACCGGAGCGCCCGGAGGAAACCCACGCAGACACGGGGAGAACATGCAAACTCCACGCAGGGAGGACCCGGGAAGCGAACCCGGATCTCCTAACTGCGAGGCAGCAGCGCTACCACTGCGCCACTGTGCCGCCCTTAAAGCAACATTAGAGAACTACACTGTTAATAGACAAATGTCAAGAGGCACAACTAATCTTTTCACAAACCTACCTAAAGAAACCAAATCTGTCTTGGGTAAGATGCCATAGACTGGTAAAACCAAAAGAATAAAGCAAAATGAAGTTTAGAAGCAAAAGAATATCCAATCTCCAGTTAAATATGGTGGAGTTTCCATAATGTTTTGGGGCTGCTTTGTTGTGCCAGGTACTGGACACCTTGAATTCACTAAGCAATCATGAAGTTAGAGGATTTGCAGGTCTCTAGTGGAATGGCGATACCAAAAGCCAAAACTAGGTATGGATCGAATATCAGGGTGACCTCCTGTAGGACAATAACCCAAAACACTCATCCAAAGCAGAGAAACAAGATGAAAAAAATAAACGATGAATTGTTACCAACTGGCCAGTCGATGAGTCCAGATCTCAATCTGAGTGAAATCTTTTGGAACAAGTTGAAGTCTGCTGTTTGGTAACATTAATTCTGGAAAGATTTAAGACCAACTGAAGAGTGGGAGAAATGACTGACAGAAAGGTGCAAGAAACTACTAAATGGCAACAAGAAACATTTTGAGGCTGTCATTATTGCCATGGATTGTACATCTGTGGGGAAAAACAATGGGATACAATTTGAACATACAATTTTTGGGCATATTAAAATATTTTGAAGATCGAAAGTTGGTATGTTTCTAACTGTTTCTGAAGGTACTATAAATGATAGACCTGAAATGCAAAGGTGACAATAACCTTAACTGTATCAGCAGATTTACATATTCATAGCTCAAGGAATCAGATATTTGTAAGTGTAGCCGCCAAAGTGTAAGGCAAGATCAAGCATGGGTAAAATGCATGCCGAAAGAAATCTCTCAGTCCAAAAGTTCGTTTAAAAATATTTAGTGAAAGTTAAAAGCAAATAATCCACACAAGAATAAAAAAAAAATACACACGTAGAATAAAAGGCAAAAAAAAGAAAAATGTATTTTCTCTAAACTTAGCTTTTCTTGAAAAACTTTAGTTATTTCTGTACTTAAAAGTTCTTTACTTCTTCTTTACTCAAAGATTCTTAACTTCTTATATACTTAAAGATTCTTAGCTTCTTCTTCTGTATGCTTTAGACGTATGGCTATGCACTTAAATGTACTGTTTTACATTGTTTCACACACTCAAAAGGCCAGTTGGCACGAGCACGTGCCCAGGCACAGTTTAAAACCATATGCCTTCCACACCTTACACGTGGCAAGGCTGGTCACTAACTGAAGAATAATATTTAGTCAGAGCTATTAGAAATGGCAAGAATATACCAATACAATTCTACTTATGGGGGTTTTGGGAACCTCCCATAGATTATGCTTTGTCATCTAGTAAAATATTCATGAATCTTATAGAACTAGGAAAATGGCTCTTACAGTAGGGATACCAATAAAACTATTTGGGTCTAAAGTTCTAATTTCTTACGTTCATCTTGTCATCAAAACAGACAATAAACATAAAAAGGGTTGAGGTACCAGCTGGTAATTCTGTTTAATTTCAAGAAATTTGGAACAAAGGGCAAACCAAATTGAACTCAAGGGTGCTGAAAGACTGGAATTCAGCCAGACAAAAAGAAAGCTAGGGTGTGGGATTGGTCTTTCCACCTCTACCAATGAACCTGAAATAAATTGCAACTTTTGGTGGCTTTGGGATTTTTTTTCTTTTTTTTTTTATTATCGACCTGGAAGGGGCTCGTTTCCAGCTATGAAATGGAAGCTGGGTCACTCGTCATCCAGTTAGCAAGCACTTGAGCTGTGGATGGAAAAGGAGAAAGAGTTGGTGACAGCGGCCCCTCTTTGCTTGGGTGAAGTATTAGGATTTTAGAGCCTTGAAGGTGTAGGCGTACATCTGTGACAATAACCATTACTGATGTGTGGGTACAGAAGTTATCATTGTGTCCTGGCTTATTTCTTTATATTTGTGTAGCAATGTTTTATGTTTGTATGTTCAAGTTGCAAGCACATTTCTCCATCTGTATTTTTTGGCATTTTCAATTGGTAATTTTCTTACTTCCTCATCAGTAATTTATCCACAATTTTGATTAGAGCTTTATATTCACATACAGTAAAGATCTAACGTAATTTGTATATAAAATGCTGATGAGGCTTTAAAAAAAGTTCAAGTTCCATTCTTTCACATGTCCTCTAAGCTGCTCTGTCCACTTCAAAGGAGTAATTGTTGAGCCTCTCCCAGCAGCCTTGATTGCAGAGCAGGAATTGGCAATGTTAAATGAACCTTTTGCTTATATTGCGTTTCATTTCAACTGGAAAATCAGAATTTCCAAGTTCGTAGTCATTCATTTTCAACTGGAATGCTTCCACAAATCAAATTTCCTACTTGGAAATTTGGGGTTGTTCTGTCAAGTCTGAGTCTTCATGACGTTAATCCTAAATGTTGACGTACAACATGAACTTGTTTGAAATCTGTACTCTTATACTGTTTATTTTTATTTCTATATATTTGTGTCTTTTTAAATCATTTGTACATATAATACTGTCCATCTTCTTTCTGTGGACCTGTTGCTCTGGTATTTGAATGTGCAAATTGCCATGAAGTGCATTGTTTAGTAATTGTCTGTATTCCAAAACAGCAAGCACAACAAAGGCTTTCCTGTAGCCATCCGTCATTTTTTTTCAGAATGTTTTACTGGAGTCTGGTCAACTTGGTTGTGATGTCATTCTCAACTCCGACATCCACGATAAATGAAACGCAGCATTAAAATTGAATTAAATAAACCTAGAATCCGAATGGTATGTTTTCAGGATGAAGTAAGCCGTGGTTTATTATCAGTGTTAAGACCGTCTAGTATCATCAGTTAGAACACAGTAAATAAAACTTAGACATGTTAGATATTCCCATTAAGTTTCGTTACTGTTTTTCAGTCTTTTGTTATACAGTATTTGTAGAAACTTCTATGTCTGTTTTTCCTACTTGTTTTGGAACTGCTGTGAAAGAAGGTAAAGATGTTAAGGATAATGAGAAACATAATCCTTGAAATCCATATTACAGTGTTCCAAAATATAATGGCATGTAAAAGCCTGTGTCAAAGCACACACGCAGCAGCTTGCACTAGGGACAGATCTCAGGGGGCTTCAGTTTGCCTCCGTTTGCCAAGCAGATCTGATACTATTAACTTTTATTGTCAAAATGTGAGCTAAAGCGAAACCACACTGTGTTGAGACTTGAGTCTGTTTTTTGAAAGGGAGTGCCAGTCACTATGCAGGGAACCCTCTGGTGATGTAAGCTCTGAAGTAAGAATACAATGTTATAGAAATTGGAAAAACATGAAAGAAAAACAACAGATAGCATTGCTAGTTAAATCTTACTTTTCTAGCAGTGGTTCCCATAAAGATTCTCAAAGTACTAACTTGCTTGTAAATGTTGGCACAGTCTTAATGGTAATTTTAGTTTTGGCCCCATTTTAGCAATACAAATAAAATCCCGGTTACAGGTTTCTTTAGACTTTTTGGGTGTTTTAGAAGCCCTCACAAGCTTAGCTAGCCTGTTGCTTTCTTTGTCACATTATCACTACCCACAACAAGGAATTTAGTACTATTACCCACTTTGAAAATTAAAATAGTTACACTAATACAACAAAACATCCAATAGTGTTTTGAAACCATACTTGTCTCTGATCAGCAGATCAATGGGACCATATTGGCATTTCCTCAGTTTTTAATATTGTGTAGAAGTAAATTATTATAACTAGGGGGCTTCGCCCCCTTCTCGCTTCGCTTGCCTGGGCCTATGCTATGCGCCTGCCAGTTCGCGTCTATGCCGCTTGCGTATGTGGATTTCAATTTCACCAAACAACAAATCTTTTAATTCTCGTGGATACGCTTCTTCATTGTGAAGAAACACTACTTTTCTCTGATGGCAACAGAAATTGGACAGTCTACAAATCTCTGACTTAAAGTTTAAATCTATAATATATTCAATCTCTTTTAGTTGTTCCTTTATTTCACAGAGTAATAATTTCCGTTAGTTTGCCCTAATGCGATCTTTATTATAATTTTTTTGAGACTTTCGAATTTTAGTACATTCATAACCTCTAACCTGCTGTGCATGTGTATCTCGCCAACGGTTTTGAACCTCTTTACAATGTTCTACTTTGTCATCTACCCTTTGTCTTTTATTTCCGGCCTCGGGCATGGTTAAATCTCTTGGCACAAAGTCTCGTCTCACGGGATGTGAAAGTATCTCTCTGAAAAAGTCTCGTCTCATCCCAGGCTAAAAAGTCTTGTCCCAGGATTTTATTTATTGTAATAGAGAGATATATCTTCTAGTTAGAAGAAAGTGCAATGTATGACACTCAGGAAATGTGCACTATGCAGAAAAGTTTGTATTGACGCCTTTATTGACATTTAATTTTGCATCTCTTCATTGTTGTGTGTCTTTGCATGTTCAAAATAAACACATAGCAATAAAAATGTATTTTATTGCTATGTATCTTCATCTCGTGAGTGGCTTAGATGTACAGTATAAACTTTACATTGCCCAAGGTTGGTATTTAAATTATATAACATTAAAGTCATTAACATGTTGATTTCTAATAAATTAATTTTGAATTTGTGCCTATATGTAAATTCTACAATATACCTCAATAAAATATCTGAAAAGAAGGTCTTAACAAATACTGCTTTGTTCTGCTCCCCAAGACACATCCATGGTGCTTCTAAAAAAAAAAAAGAAAATGAAATGCCTGGTGGGGCCGAATGGCAGCCCTAGGAGGACATAGACTTTAAATAATGTGGTTTATTTACTGCAAGAATTGGCCTCTCATTAAAAAAATTGTTTGGAGTGAAAGTGGTGTCCCTCCTGGAGACCTCTGATTTAGCTGGTCATCTGTTGGCAGCCTGTTAAGGTAATAAACATTTGAAGGTTGTGAGTCTTAATGAGCAAGTCAATGAAAATGTAACCAAAAATATCTATTTACTTAGACAGCCAAAAGTGCTCATTAATTAAGGAAGAAACTGAAGTGCAAACCTGTAGCCACTGCAGGATACCCCTGATAGACAGTATAGTGCATATATGCATTCACTAAGGGATTCATTCATTTTGCCATTTTTCCAAATATAGTTAGTGCATTATTATGTCACAAATAATCACCACTTTCAGATTTTATTATGTTGGTTTCGTTTTTCGACCTTTGAGGTTCTGCAGCTTCCTAAAGAAAGTACTACTAATTGATTTGAGCAGCCCAATGCCTTGTGTGTAGGGAACTTTGGAGTTGCCTGTTCATACATTGAAGCAGCTTTGCTTTTTATTTTTGTTTTACCCAGAGGGTCGCATGATAATTGTATTTTGCAGTGCAACTGTAGCAATGGTGATAGTTTAATTTCAGAGCTATAAATAGCATTTGTCTTTGGGAAACGTGATTTGTGCTCCTGTAATATAATTAAGAAATTTATGGGAACTGCAGTTGCATGGCAACAAAGAACAATCATTAAAGCTGGAGCCCTGCTAGGCTGCTGTCCTTTTCATCTTATTTCAAACTAATTTCTATAAATATGTAATGCATACTAACAAATATATATGAGTAATTGAATATTCGTTAGAAACTACTATTCAGGTAATAACAATTATTTACCCAAACCTTATTTGTTAAGCATTGTGGGAATCATTATTTGTTAGTTTAGTTAGAGATGATAGCAACTAGTATGTCCCATGACCTATAATTAAGACATTATTTTTGGTTCAAAATGTCCTTCCTTATAGGAATCATCAGTAGAAATATATTTGCTGAAATTCATGTCAAAATTCAGTCATGCACTGAGTTAAGGCTCGCTGGGCATGGTGTGGGTCACTAGTTCATATACTAGAATTGCCAGTATGGAGTAAAACAAACCAATATTCAAGTGTAAGTGGCCTTTTTTGAGGGTGCTGCACAGCACTTTTGAACTGCCACTCAGGTGTTGTCATCCCACTCATGCTCCCCTACTGCACACTACTTTTTAAGTGCCATGCAATTGTGCATCCAAAACTCCATGGGGTAACTGATCGTCATTCATGTGTTGGTGCTTCAGAGGAATCAATCGATACTTCAGGATGGAAGCTCACGTAGTGCAGTGGGATTGAAGAAGTTGGTTGTAAAAGAAAAGCATCAGCTAATCTATTATCTATACCTACTCATCAACTTAAAAAATAATAATAATTATTAGAGGGAACATTGGCGGCAAATGGCTACAGCTTTGTTGGCTGTAAATCAGTACATGACTGTATATATTTGCATTGAAGTGCAGTTGGATTACAGTTCTCCCTCATTAGCACGCTTTCTGGCACAGAGATGGAGTTTCAGTTGTCTGCTATCTTGCACAGATTTGGCAGACTGCCTACAGCATATTTATAAGCTGTGGCCATTTTTCTTTTGGGGATAAAAACAAGAAAGAATCACTACCTCAAATCGCAACAAATCATGAAGTTCCTGTGACCACGAGGGGGCACCAGAAAGCTCCAAACCACTGATGCAGTAAAGCACCACACATTAAATCAGGGGTGTCCAACTCCGGTCCGGTGGGCTGCAGTGGCTGCAGGTTTTCATTCAAACAATCTTCTAAATCAGTGAGAAGTTTTTGCTGCTGATTAACTTGTTTTGACTTTAGTTTCAATTGATGTGACTCAGACCCCTTAGTTGTTTCTTTTTCATTAATGAGCAGCCAAACAATAATGAGACACAAAACAAGCCACCACTTGAGCAGCTCACCTGTGACCATCATACAATATCTGAAAATAAAGAAGGTAAAGGTCTCAGTAAGGTTGATCTCTCAGCTCATCAAAACATTTTGAGGGTGTTATTAGAAAAAACAGAAAATCAAAAGTTTTGGAAACGTCTGCTATGGCAGAATGAGAGCAGCAACAAGTCATGATATTCAATTACACCTTTAATTAACAGCAAGAATTGGCTTCTCATTAAGAACCAGTTTCTATTGGTCCATCCATTATACTGGCCTGGTAAACAGTTATCTGACTTGACTTTTGTTCAGCTGGACAGTTCAGCTGTTGTTATTTTTGGGTCTCTCTTCCAGGTAATAAACTATGTTCCTCCTTGGATGGGATGCCTGTTCTTATCCCACAGTCCCTACTTCTTAAATTATTAAATTATCAGTCCCTAAAATACTCACAGCTAAAATGATAGCTAAGATATGGAGGAAGAGGAGCTTACTATGCACAATACAACATTTATTGAAATGGAATGTTTGCCTATCATTTATAATCAAAATTAAGATTGTGGGCTTTGCTAACCAAATGCAAATAAAAAAAAAAAACAAACACACTGTGGTTTCTGGCCTTCAACGTTTTTCCCCCCTTTTGTTGTGTTTTTATTTTACTTTATGAGATATATAGTGTAAGAGTTTGGCTAGTTGAGGGTGTCTTATTAACTGTTTCTGTCATGGACAAAAACTTTCCTCTGTCTTCAAAGAAGGCAGTCAGAAAAAAGCTGAGTCAGTAAATGAAGCTTAGTGAGTCATTTATGCTGTCATTTTCAGTATTTTACCACTACACAGTAATAACAGCAACCAAATGTTTACACAGAATTGTGGGGTCATTTGTTTTAACTGACATCATAGATTAAAAAAAAACTTTTTTTAAAAAAATAACTCTTTAAATAACAGGAAACATCACGTGAAAACTAAAGTGGTATGCAATGGGTCATCATAACTCGACCGTCAGCTAACTAAATCGCCTAAATGCAAACATTGGTGTTATGAATAGATAATTTTTTTAATAGTTTGTTCCTGTGAAAGAAAGTTTACTCAATCAAAAATAAAAACCACAACTTTCTTGATATTTTAGTTTATAATTTAAAAACAGAATAAGAATCTGAAAATCTAACAACATCACATTAAAGTTCGATAAATTCTGAAAAAAATGATACCAAATATATAAATGTAGGTTTAAAGCATGACATAATGTCTCACAAAATCATTTCACTTTTAGGCTTAGGATTTTATACATATATAAAATATATATATATATATTGTGTTTGTATATACAGTAGAGTCTCGCTTATCCAACATTCCGTATTATCTGACGTCCCACCGCAAACAAAAAAAAAATGCATCGATCGGCAACAAGAACTGCAAGTTGCGAGCGTAGTCTATTCTTTGTTGCTCCCGACTCCACCGCAGATAATTACAGTGGAACCTCGGTTTGCGAGCATAATTCGTTCTGGAAATGTGCTCACAGTCCAAAGCACTCATACAGTATATCAATGCGAATTTCCCCATAAAAAAATAATGGAAACTCAGATTATTTGTTCTACAACTCAAAACTATTCATATAAAAATGATTAATACAAAATATAAAGTAAAAATACATAAAGCAAATTAACCTGCACTTTACCTTTGAAAAGAATCATGGCTGGTGTGAGTGAGTTTCTAAACTCTTGTGGGAACATTATAAATGCGCAGGGCTCAGTATTACTTTCCCCCGACCCTGCCTGACTGCTGTGTCTGTGTATAGGAAAATGGCAGATCAAGCTACAATAGATCACTGCGCTGTTGCTGTTTCAGCTTCGAGTTTTCAGGTGCAAGATGGGGACTTGCAAGTCACAGCACAAACACACACACACACAGTCACAATGCTGTAGTAAACAGTATACGCTCGTATGGATGTTGACTACTGTATATTAGTGACAGAGTTAAGGCTAGAAACTGCAATTAATTACATTGAGCAACAAGAAGAAGCTACAGGAATCTACATAATGATGCTGCAAAGATGGCAAGACTTCACAGCGAAGAAACGGCACTCGTCAGGAAAGCAGACTACGATCAAAAATGTCTTTAAATCATCACAGGATTGAACTTTTTAAGTACAGTACATACTGTATTTAACATCAGACAATTCTGTAAGTGTTAATTAATTTTTCAGTTAATTTATTCTGTTTTGTTGTAAAACATGATTATTAGGTTCGTAATGTGTAAAATTATAAGAGAGTTTGACGTTTAATAGGCTTTTTCTAAACACCTGCCATTATCCAACATTTTTGCTTATCCGACGTTCAGCCGGCCCGTTTATGTCGGATAATTGAGACTCTACTGTATATACATTTGTATATGTTAGTGCTGGGATAGTTATTGTGTAAGATTTATATTTAAACTATTCTACTCCTATTTCATTATTTCTTTGACTGCATTAACTCTTGCATTATCACATGTGTTAATTCTGATATTCCGATAGGAAGTTGATAAGAGCAAAGATTTTCATAAATGCTTATAATATTACTCCCTGATTCTAAAAAGCACAACAGCTTTGGTTGTGATAAACCTTTAACTCACCGATAAAATCAAAACATTCGACCCACAGCAAAATTTGTGACAGGGAAAGGCAAGGGAATAGTGCTGCTTTCTTTAATTAGTTTTTAAAAAACTACCTGACTACTCAGAGGAAAAAGAATATTTCAATCTGCCATATTTGTGTGGCCGAATTCAAATATCACAGGAGCACTACATTGTTACCTTATCGCTTGAAGGTGAAACATGCTGGTGAAAAAAACAATCATTTGGAGTGGCAACGTGAAATAATCTACAGTTCACATATATGTGTCAAGTTGGACCATTTCTGATGCTAAGGCAGATGTCCTAACCAACGCAGTAGCAAAATAATTTGATTGAGACTGTAGACCTTTGGGCATTGTTGAGATGAAGGCTTTCTCAAAATAGACTGGCGAGCTTTGACGTTACAAAAACATTCCCATTGTGTTGGACAGTTGTTCATGAATCAAGGATTTACATGAGAATCTAAAATTAAGCAAGGTGGAGCAGCTTAGAACTACAAAAGCAATGCCATTGGCAGGTGACTACTGAACATTATTTAGCAACCACAACTACCTTGGTAAAACTAGTTGCTCAATACATAGACATTTTGTGTACATTTTCTCATGTCGCATTGCAGGTGGAAATTCATGGAAAAGTGTCAGTAGTAGGCACAGACAATGGATGATGGCTACAGCCAGACACGTGCCCTGTGAACACATACTGTACCTTGCATTGGGCACAGTACACAATGGTCCACCATAATTGTTTTTTGGTACTGTGGAGTTGATAATTGACTGGGAAAACGCAGTAAGTTGGTTGGACATTTGAAGCATAGCCCTGCTAATACCGTCAAACTAAGAAGACAGCAGCATGAGTAAGAACAAAAAGAAGAGCCATTTCATTCAGGATGTACCCACTCAATGGAATTCTATGTTAGGAAATATTTACCCAACTGATAAGAAATAAGGATGCCAAGAGAGACACCATCACCCACCAAAGAAACCCCCAGCAGTGCTGACCAATAGTGAGTTTAACAAAATTGAGTTGCTGGAAAAACTTCTTTAGCCTTCCAAGTAAAGAATGTCATATTTCCATAACTTGCTTCATTAATGCTGTCAGTTCCCTAAAAAATGTGCTGAGAATTTTAAGCAACTTAGTTATTTTAGTAAAAGGAATAGCACTACATTTCAGCTGCATAATGATAACCTATTTTACCGTTTTTATTAGCACAGTATACAGGAGGATTAAGGTGTTTGGAATATAAAACAATGTATACTGTATAATCTACTCTAATAAGGAATATACTATAAAATAAAATATAATGTCATTTTCTATGATTATAATTGCAATTGATCATGTGATTAATCACCAAAATGTGTAATTAATTGCACAATTAATAGCTAATGTGCGTGATTTATTGTGATTTAAAAAAAAAATTCTAAAATCTAATATATACTATATATCAAAAAGATGTTAAAATGCTGAGACCATATTCAGGTATGGGATGCTTGGCCTTTTCAAGTAGACATTTACATGTGTAGTGACACGCTGGGTAGTCTCAGCCTTGTCTGTGACTCTGCTGGAGTTATGTCTGTGTCATTAGGCACATTTACTCTTTCACATTGAAAGTGAAAACTCCTGTGGCTCTTCTTTAACATCAAGCTTAAAAGCAGTTCTTTTCACCTTCTTTTAGCAACATATGTGGGCAGACTGTTAAGTTCATTCATAATCTGCTTATTCAGGGCAGGGTCAAAGCACTGCTGGAGCCTTTCCCAGCAGTCATTAGGCACAAGGCAGGAACAACTCCTGAACAAGGCACCAGTCGCACCATTTTGCCTGAATGCATATTTTGCAGTTCATCACTTTATGGATATAGCTGCCATTTCATTTAATCCATCTATGAACAACAGACACAGCATACAGGCAGCAGCAGTTCACAGTTAACATTAGTCCAGTGATGTCTTTAAATGCCACAGTATAATCTGCTTTCGCAGAAAGGTTTTTGCTTTGCCACAGGTTATGTGTATTCATAACACGTGTGAAGTGTTCACCACAAACACAGTACTTATTTATACTATACAATGCTCTCCATACTGTTTGGGTCAAAGACACAATTTTCTAGGTTTCCCCCTCACCTGCACATTTTAAAATTACAAATCAAACAATTCAGCCTTGTGATTAAAGTGCACATTGCAAATTTTCGTTTAAGGGGATTTGCATACATTTCTGTCACACCATGTAGAAATGACAACACTTATTTGTGTTGGGCTGTGAGGCACAGGAGAGTTTGAGTACATCAGGCAAACAAGGGCACAGGAGGGGTTAAGACTTAAAAAAAAATACACAGCAGCCATGTTTGACTAAAATGGTGTAGCTTGTGTTTGCCTGCTGTTTAAATTATAAATGGATCTGAATTGTTTTAAGTTTAAGTGGTTGTAATGGAAAAAAGTTTGGAAATTAGATGAATGTTTTGGCTAATTGGCTCTGAAGCCCCTGTAATTTAAGTAGTTTGTTCCAGTTTGGGGAGTCAGGTATAAAGTAGTATTTCTTTACAGGAAATATGTAACAGTTTTAACAAGCAAGTAGATTTGTTTTATATTGTGTGGATAAATGAAATACTCTTCACTCCTCAAAAAAAAACATTTCATAAGGGTTTAATGAGCATTCATTTTAGACCCTAATACTATCTGATAGAAGGTTCTTTTGACAGCAAGAACGCTGATGACACAGCCTGGACTAAGCAGGCACTTGCCGTAAAAGGTTATTGTTGACCCCATTCATATTTTGAAGCATCACAGCTCACT
The DNA here is from genome assembly GCF_016835505.1 of Polypterus senegalus. Lineage (NCBI taxonomy): Eukaryota > Metazoa > Chordata > Cladistia > Polypteriformes > Polypteridae > Polypterus > Polypterus senegalus. The sequence continues at coordinate 53,431,167 of NC_053171.1, forward strand.
ATTAAGAATTCTGAGGCGTTCAGGAGCAGCATCCATAGAATAAAAGAAATCAATTGCAGAAGACAGTTTTATATCTTGTGTGCATTTATAGGAATAAAGATATGCAGTGCAGTATGTAGTCACATGCTGGTCTGCAGATACTGTCGTTATATTTTCACTAATCTGACAATTTTAACTTGTACACAATGAACAATCACAGCATTATGAAAGTTGCCAGATACAGGTCAGGAAGAAGGTAATATATCTGTTTGGCAACAACATATAATGCCTTTCTAACAGTCTTTGTCAGTCTCATTTCTTCCTCACTATCCTCCTTTGCCACCATTATCAACATTTCTGAATATATTCAAAGTAATACTTGTGTCCTCCAGTGTATTTATTTTGTGTCAAAACTGTTACTGTATGTTGTTACTCAAGAAGCTGCCAGGGATCTTCTACCACCCACATTTGTTCCTGTCTCAAAGCTGCTTTACTACAAAACTGTAGGCAGATGCCACTCAGTTCTATAGTGCTGCTGGACATCTGACTCACATTTTAATTTTAGGCCTTCCAAAGACTGAGACTGTGTTGATATTTTACATGGATGTAACTGAGGCCACATCTATAAAGCATCTCAGTGTATATAAGTAAATGCCAGGTCAGAATTGGACCATCTGTTTGCTTGATACAGATAGTAGACAGACCCTACATGCACAGGTAGTGGCAGCTCATTAGTCTGCAAAAGACAATGAAATTCAGATACAGTTGTGCTTGAAAGTTTGTGAACCCTTTAAAATGTTCTATATTTCTGCATAAATATGACCTAAAACATCAGTAGATTTTCACTCAAGTCCCAAAAGTAAATAAAGAGAAGCAAGTTAAACAAATGAGACAAAAATATTATACTTGGTCATTTATTTATTGAGGAAAATGATCGAATATTACATATTTGTGAGTGGCAAAAGTATATGAACCTTTGCTTTCAGTATCTGGTGTGATCCCCCTTCGCAGCAATAACTGCAACTAAACATTTCCGGTAACTTTTGATCATTCCTGCACACCGGCTTGGAGGAAGTTTAGCCCATTCCTCCGTACAGAACAGTTTCAACTCTGGGATGTTGGTGGGTTTCCTCACATTAACTGCATGCTTCCGGTCTTTGCACAATATTCCGATTGGAATAAAGGTCAGGACTTTGACTTGGCCATTCCAAAACATTAACTTTATTCTTCTTTAACCATTCTTTGGTAGAACGACTTGTGTGCTTAGGGTCGTTGTCTTGCTGCATGACCCACCTTCTCTTGAGATTCAGTTCATGGACAGATGTCCTGACATTTTCCTTTAGAATTCTCTGATATAATTCAGAATTCATTGTTCCATCAATGAATGCAAGCCGTCCTGGCCCAGATGCAGCAAAACCGGCCCAAACCATGATACTACCACCACCATGTTTCACAGATGGGATAAGTTTCTTAACCTGGAATGCAGTGTTTTCCTTTCTCCAAACATAACGCATGTCATTTAAACCAGAAAGTTCTATTTTGGTCTCATCCGTCCACAAAACATTCTTCCAATAGCCTTCTGGTTTGTCCACGTGATCTTTAGCAAACTGCAGATGAGCAGCAATGTTTTTTTTGGAGAGCAGCAGTGGCTTTCTCCTTGCAACCCTGTCATGCACACCATTGTTGTTCAGTGTTCTCCTGATGGTGGACTCATGAACATGAACATTAGCCAATGTGATAGAGGCCTTCATTTGCTTATAAGTTACCCTGGGGTCCTTTGTGACCTCGCCGACTATTACATGCCTTGCTCTTGGAGTGATCTTTGTTGGTCGACCACTCCTGGGGAGGGTAACAATGGTCTTGAATTTCCTCCATTTGTACACAATCTGTCTGACTGTGGATTGGTGGAGTCCAAACTCTTTAGAGATGGTTTTGTAACCTTTTCCAGCCTGATGAGCATCAACAACTCTTTTTCTGAGGTCCTCAGAAATCTCCTTTGTTCGTGTCATGATACACTTACACAAACATGTGTTATGAAGAGCAGACTTTGATAGATCCCTGTTCTTTAACTAACACAGGGTGCCCACTCACACCTGATTGCCATCCTATTGATTGAAAACACCTGACTCCAATTTCACCTTCAAACTAACTGCTAATCCTAGAGGTTCACGTATTTTTGCCACTCACAAATATGTAATATTCGATCATTTTCCTCAATAAATAAATGACCAAGTATAATATTTTTGTCTCATTTGTTTAAGTGGTTTCTCTTTATCTACTTTTAGGACTTGAGTGAAAATTTGATGATTTTTAGGTCATATTTATGCAGAAATATAGAAAATTCTAAAGGGTTCACAAACTTTCAAGCACAACTGTATGTACTTACCTGTAAACCAGCTTTAAGACTTGAATCACAACTAGGGGGAGTTTGACAAAGCTTAACACAGAACACCCGGATTAAAAGTCAAGTTGTGACTTGAAAGTTAAATCCACAGTTAATACCCAAAGCAGCTTCTCAAGTAAAGCTGTTGGCTCTTTGTGGTGTGACAGATGGCTGGCAGCTCAACCCAGCTGGGACGCCCTGAGAATGGAAAGATGGAGAGAGGCAGCAGCTTTTGGATGCTGCCTCCCCCAAAACGCTAGATGGCAGTTCCCCTGTGATATAACGGTGCTACGGATTCCTGCAGGGCATCCTGGGACTTAGAGTGTGTTTTCTCAGCCCTGTTGGGTACCGTGGGTGCCACCAGGTGGAGCTGTAACCGGACCAAAAGAGCTATGCCTCATTCATAGCCTGGAAGTAGTCACGAGGATGGGGAGCTACAATGTACTTCCGGTCTGAAGAAAACTCAAGCCCTCCATCTGACCCCTGCTGGCAAGTCGCGTGAGAGGAAGAACGGAAGCAATTCTGGGTCAAGGACTATATAAAGGACTGTTGGGAACCCAGCAAGTGAGCTGGTGTCAGGAGGAGTAGGACAGAGCTTGCTGGGAGGTGTGGAGGAGAGAATTGTAGTGATTTATTATTGATTTACTGGTGTTTATTGGTGGCTGTGGTGCTGAAGGAGCACTACTTAAAGAAGAAAAATATCAAATATCTTCTTAGTGCTTTTATCCTGTGGCTGCGTGTTTGTCTGTTGGGTTTAACGGGGCAACAGCTACGCCTAGCGTTCTTACAGTGGACACTAGACTTTGGTTTCTTCCTGATGGGGGAGAGAGTGACTAATGGAATCTAAGTTATCTGTTGTTCATAATACCCTTCTTAGGGCTTTCATCCGTGTTCCTGGAGGATAGAAAGCGGTTTGGTGCTGCACCACTGAAAGTGGGCATAAATACCAAACCTACTGTAACCACAATGGATGGGCGTCAGCCTGTGGAGCTCATTACTATGAAGCCAGTGTATCTGTGGAAGTACAGGTGAGATTTGTTTATGGTTTTGCATTTGTTACCCTGGCAGCATTATTACACATGTGCTGTATATCTCAGGGGGCAGAAAATAAGTAAAATAACTAGGGAAAGACGGGTAGAGAGAAAAAGAATCTGAACAAAAGGTTTGACACCGAGCGAAAATAGAAAGGAAGATTGCTATGATCAATTCAGGTTGTCCGTAACATAAAGTAACTGAAGTTCTGTTAAACCTTCAATTAGATGATGGATGCTGTACAGCCTTGTTGGTGCTTCTGTGGAAGAGGTGTCCGTGTCTTTAATTCATATTTCTTGATTCAGGTGTGTTGAGTACTGAAATCTGCATCTTGTGTGGCTCCACGTTATCCTTAACACCTCCTTTTGACAGGATGTTGCTTCAGATGTACATTTTGCATTTCATATTTTCTAAACATAGTTGCCACTACTTTCAGTCTTCCATCCAACACCATATTCTATAGTAAATGTCTATTTATTTATAGTACTAGGGTGTTGTACCGTGTTAGCCATTATGAATGTAGAGAAAAGCCAAGCAAAATGACACCTTTTTATTAGCTAACAAGATGTTGCCTGAAGAAGGGGTCTGAGTTGCCTCGAAAGCTTGCATATTGTAATCTTTTAGTTAGCCAATAAAAGGTGTCAATTTACTTGGCTTTTCTCTCTATTTATTTAATAATGTCTTTAATTTGATCTCAGTATGTGCATCGCACATTTATATGTGTTTTGGCTGTTATCAGTTTTTCATAATTGGAGGCTTGCTCTTTGTCAGACCAGGTTAACAAGAGCACCATTGCTCATTGCAGTTCAAAATCACCGCTGCTAGATTGAGTATTACTTTCTTGAGGCATTGGATTGTTAAGAATTGTGACACTCAGTGAGCTGTCTAATTGTTTCTGCCTATTTTAGGCAAAATTCACTCTGGACATATATTTTATAGGCCTAGCTATGCAAGACTAGGTTCTCCTAGGAGTATACACACAATTAATTTTTTTTTTTACTTTTCTAAGTAAGTGAATGTCCTGTTGTCTGATCACATAACGAAACACTGTGTGCCCAAAAGTAAGGCTTGTGAGACCTCATACAGAACCCTTAAGTGTTAGGCGAAATTCTGCAGGAGATATACTTTCAGTCATTATAGTAGAATGGAAGAAGAACCACCTTAAAACTAACTTAGGAAGACTTAGAAAGATAACATTCAGTAACTGATGTCTACCTATAGTACTGTAGCTGCATTTTCCCCATATTAACAAAGTTCAGCAGCTCTATTGTGCAAAATTAGATTCTGGCAAAAGCTTGATGCATTGAAATGATTCCACAGACAAAATATCTTTGTTTTAAAAAGCTTTAGTAAAAAATCAAAGTAAAACAATTCACACAAAAATAGAGAAAAGTTCAGTTTAAAGCTTAAAAATCTTGTTTCATTTATTTAAGTTTGCTTATAAAGTTGAATCATTTCTAAACGGTGAGAAAACTGTATGCTTACCCCATTTCTATGCTGTAAGTGGGTCTTTCAGTCCCTGCTAGCACTGGGATCTGCTCTAAACAGCAACTGACTCAATTAACACACTGTATCTTAGTTATAGCAAGAACATTCTATCTCTTATTAACTTACAGGGGATAAAAGGCTATATCATTGTCTGTGACTGTAACTAAGCAAACATTAATATGAATTTAACTTAAAGCATTAACTTTTAAATATTGACTCTTACAAGTACCTTGAAAAGGTTTTTCAGACCCGGTATATTTGTACAAAAACTAGGGGCCTCTGCCCCCTGCTCAATTAGCTTGTGTGAGCCCTACACGCTAGTCATTTCCTGGATCCGCTGCTTGTGACAAATCGTGCTGTGCTTTTGAATACAAATATCAACTCTGTCTTTGATATCTCTGTCTTTCGAAACTATTATCGCTGACAATTCTTCACATGTTAGTATATTATATATGCAACCATGATATTTTGGATTCATATAGAAATCCAAGAAAACTTCTTTGTGTTTTTCAGATAAGTTTTGTGTAAAGTGCACAATTGGACGTATGGATTTGTATCCATTATTGGCTGTGGAATTTCTAATGCATCCGATTGTTTAACTCTTTCGATTCTATGTTGCATCGCTTCTCCGTGATCATAAATATAAACCTGACCGAATTATGGTTTCTTTGAAATTAAACTTGTAGTACCTCTGCCATATCACCTATGTCCATATATTCAATTTCTATCTGCTGTTCCGTTATTTCACCGAGTAATTTCCGTTTCTTAGCACTCATTACTATCAGTTTTTGAGACTTTTGAATTTTAGTACTTTAATAATCTCTAACCTGCTTTGCATGTGTATCGCGCCAACGTTTCTTTGTTTTGTACTCTGTCTTTTCTTCTTTTTCTTTTATTTCTGCCCCCCACTTGGATCTGTTAGGTTTTCAGTTCATCTCTTGGCACAAAGTTTCATCTCAGGGGATTTGAAATTATCTCTCTGAAAAAGTCTTGTTTCGTCTCTTTCCAAGATTTTTTTATATAATAGAGAGATATTCTTAGGGGACCAACAAATTAGTGTCAAATTAAAGGGAGAAACTGAAAAACTTTTCAGCAGTTTTTTGAAAAGGAAAAATCTAAACTGTGAAGTTTAACACTAGAATTACCAGAGCCTACGAAAAAACTCGTAATTTCGTCCCACCTTAAATTGCTTCTTAAATCCCTTCACACCTCTCCGCCAGCGTCCTTTGTCCTCTAAATGTGCTGATAAAGAGAAGCTAGGAGCAGCCGGCTATTGCATCCCCCCACCAATTTAGAACGTGCACGAACTTCTCTCAGCTCATGCCTTGATTGAGTATCTGGGAGTGAAGTGGAGTTTTAGAGTGGAAATAATAGATCGTTATTTGGAACACACGCATTTCATGTCTGTTCCGTTTCTACAGTAATCTGTGTCAACACATTGTTAAAACAGAAACGTTTTTTATATTCTAGTAGTAGATGACAAAATGTAGGCATAAACTATATAATGTATGAAGCCTGAAGTCCAAATAGCAAAGAAACATTTTCACAAGAATAACACAATTGCGCTTTTATTCAAAAATATAACTGCAGAAACAAAAGCCGCTTTAACATGCGACATTGACAGCAGTTTATTATAACTGCCTCCGTGGTTCAATAGAATCAGTTCTCGCTTGGAATCAAAGGTCATGAGTTCGATCCTGCGCCCTCCGTTTTGAGAAGTAAACTGCTCTTAGTCTTACTGTTTTAGAATAAAAGCATACATTTGATTTCAGTCTGTAACAGCCGGTGCAATTTATGATCCTTGTAAAGGTTAGCTTTTTTTTTTTTAATTCACTTTTCATTCTCTCAGTCGCGTTCAGAATCAATCCATACAACCCCATCTGACACGGCTGTTTTCACTAAAGACGCGCTATAGCTCTGCAGTGTACCACGATGCATACTAACGCACCCCCCCAACCGGGTTCTGACACACAAACGCTGGCAAAGCTGCCTTCTTCGTATCTCACCGTCACTTGCTTTTCTTTTTTTCAGTTTTATTGAGTGTTCCTGCCAGTCCCCGCATGTTGCTGTATGCTGTTTCTTTTGTACTCCAGGACATGCAGAGGAAAGAATGGTAAAGAGCAGTAACTTCGGCGCTATATGCAATCATCAGACACTCCCCATCTGCCCGTGTCGCTCAAACACAGGAACATATATTGGTGTAAAGTATAACAAAAGTGCACTTTTATTCAAGTGCACTTTTTCCATCGCCTTTTCCTGTAAGAAGCAATGTACACACTTCTCTCTATGCTGTGGTTTCTATTACACACCTGAAAGAAAGAGACAATATATGTGAAAATATCATCGCACTAATGCAATATTATTTGAAAACGAACAGCGTCAGATCGGTGTGAATTTATGCAGGAACTGGAAATTCTCTGATGCAGGACCTTCCCCAGGGAAGAAAGTACAGTGTCAGGTGCTCATTCAGTGTAATAGGAACCATAGCACAGAGAGGTGTGTACACTGCAACAAGTACACGTGTCGTAAATGTAGGAAGGACGGTCCTTGGGTGTGTGGGAACTGTTAATATTTGAATGTGATGATTTTATATAGCACGGAATGAAAATCAGCACTTCTTAGCATTGCACCATGCAAGCTGTCATATCAATCGCCTACTGTAACTTGCTTTCTTTTTTCTTCGGTTATACAGGTAGTCTTGAATAAAAGTGCACTTGTTTTGTTTGCGAAATGAAGTGTCTGCGTGCACTTTTCGTGGCATTACACGTGTATTTTTTGAGCATGCCCGTTTGAGCATGTAAAAAGTAAGTTGTTGTAAAAGTATAACAAAACAACGGGCAGATGGGGAGTGTCTGATGATTGCATATAGCGCAGAAGTTACTGCTCTTTACCATTCTCTCCTCTGCATGCCCTGGAGTACAAAAGAAACAGAATACAGACGCTATAGCTCTGCGTTGTACCACGATGCATACTAACGCACCCCCAAAGGGTTCTGACACACAGGCGCTGGCGAAGCTGCCTTCTTGTATCTCACCGTCACTTGATTTTCTTTTTATTCAGTTTTATTGAGTGTTCCTGCCAGTCCCCGCATGTTGCTGTATGCGGTTTCTTTTGTACTCCAGGACATGCAGAGGAGAGAATGGTAAAGAGCAGTAACTTGGCTATATGCAATCATCAGACACTCCCCATCTGGCCGTTGTTTTGTTATACTTTTACACCAATATATGTTCCTGTGTTTGAACGACACGGGCAAATGGGGAGTGTCTGATGATTGCATATAGCGCCGAAGTTACTGCTCTTTACCATTCTTTCCTCTGCATGTCCTGGAGTACAAAAGAAACAGCATACAGCAACATGCGGGGACTGGCAGGAACTCTCAATAAAACTGAATAAAAAGAAAAGCAAGTGACGGTGAGATACGAAGAAGGCAGCTTCGCCAGCGTTTGTGTGTCAGAACCCGGTTGGGTGGGTGGGGCTTTAGTATGCATCGTGGTACACTGCAGAGCTATAGCGCGTCTTTAGTGAAAACAGCCGTGTCAGATGGGGTTGTATGGATTGATTCTGAACGCGACTGAGAGAATGAATAGTGAATAAAAAAAAAAAAAAATAGCTAACCTTCACAAGGATCATAAATTGCACCGGCTGTTACAGACTGAAATCAAATGTATGCTTTTATTCTAAAACAGTAAGACTAAGAGCAGTTTACTTCTCAAAACGGAGTAGTGCAGGATCGAACTCGCGACCTTTTGATTCCAAGGCGAGAACTGATTCTATTGCACCATGGAGGAAGTTATAATAACCTGCTGTCAATGTCGCATGTTAAGGCGGCTTTTTGTTTCTGCATTTATAATTTTGAATAAAAGCGCAATTGTTGTGTTATATTTGAACCTTTTATGAAAATGTTTCTTTGCTATTTGGACTTCAGGCTTCATACATTATATAGTTTATGCCTACATTTTGTCATCTACTACTAGAATATAAAAAAATGTTTCTGTTTTAACAATGTGTTGACACATTGTGTTGATTACTGTAGAAACGGAACAGACATGAAATGCGTGTGTTCCAAATAACAATCTATTATTTCCACTCTAAAACTCCACTTCACTCCCAGATACTCAATCAAGGCATGAGCTGAGAGAAGTTTGTGCACGTTCTAAATTGGTGGGGGGATGGAATAGCCGGCTGCTCCTAGCTTCTCTTTATCAGCACATTTAGAGGACAAAGGACGCTGGCGGAGAGGTGTGAAGGGATTTAAGAAGCAATTTAAGGTGGGACGGAATTATGAGTTTTTTCGTAGGCTCTGGTAATTCTAGTGTTAAAAAGTATCTACATCTCAAGCTGCTTTTGCTCAGGTGTGTTACCTGACCACCTCTCTGCAGTTACTTGATGGCCTCCACCTGGTGCCTCGCCTGCTCTCAGTTATGAGGATAAATCCCTCCTTCTTGCCTAGGTCCAAGAGAATGGTAGAGAGTTTCCATTATGCAAAACTCAGTAAAGACAGAAGAGCATTCAAAACAAGTTGGGGACAGAAATATATAGTAAGGGTACAAGAGCACCTCAAAGTCACTAAACATACTCAGTGGTGTGCAGTCCATCATGGAGAAAAAAAAATTGAAACTACATCCACACAGTCAAGATATGGGTGGTCACCGAACAAGCATGGCATTTGTCAGAGAGGCAACTGTGACATCAGTTGTCACTGTGATTGGAGGGAGTATGCATGGTTCAACAATCTTCCAGGCACTGCACAAACAGGGCCTATGTGGAAGAGTAGAAAGGAGGAAGCCCTGGCTGAAAAATGCGAAAAGTCCTTTCCCATAAAGCCCTTTCTGCATAAAACTGTTTCAAAATATCTAAAAATAGTATAACAATAATACGATTTCTGCTAAAAAAAAAAAAGTCAATAATAACTTGGTTGTTCATCATTTGTATTCATTTTATTTTCCTTTAGATGAAATCCCAGTTGCTGCAGGGCAGGAGGAAGGAGAACTTGGAGAATTTCGAACAAAGCTGTTGAATTTCCTTGAGATCTCGACTAATTATGAACCAGACCGACTGATAAGTGACTTTCCTTTTGATGGTAAGCAGTCCAGTGAATGCTGGGTTTACAGATCATTAGCCTTAGCCCCTCTGTATGGAGAAGTTAGAAAGAAAGGGCAGTGGAGTCTGACATTCTTGGGATAAGTATGGTAGACATTTCTGACACTGGAAAGTTCACACCTTCAGTTTGGCGCTCCAGTGTCACATACCGTTGTGTACAATAGGGGATTGTTTTGAATAGCACGATAAAAGTAAATGCAGGGCTTAGTTGGAATCTGGAGTCACACCATTGTGGTTTCTGTAGATTGCTAATGAAAGAAAACATTGTTTCAAATATATTTGTCAGTTTAGCATCTGTATCACCTTTGAACGGGTAATAACATGCTGCCATTTGACTTCATAAATTGACATAAAATAATGCTGCTCTTCACCGTATGCTTGTCCATGTTTATTGTCCGGTTCCATTTGCACAGTGGGTCCTTTCACCTCACAAAGAGACTCTCATTTTCCCCCTATGGTTGAAATCCAGCTGTCTGTACTATATAGTGCTGTGAAATGGTGTTTGACGGTTTCCAATTTTCCTCTATTTTTTTTCCATATTTTACCCAGTGAACGGCCTCAGGCCTGCTGATACGAAATCTGAGAGAAAAAGAACCCTAAGTGAACACACAATATAGTTTTGACATCATTACTGTCTTTATTCAAGGAGCAAAGTTGTCCAAAACCCAATCACCCATGTGAAAAAGTAATTGCCCCATATTTTGAATACTTGTTTGCAGCACCTTTAGCAGTAATAATCGCAACTAAAGTTTTCCTTAATTTGTTTCCTGTCTTTTACGTCTTTGTCTTTGTCCACCCTTTGTCTTTGTCCACCCTTCTTTGCCTAGAGCTGTTTCAATTCATACATGTTGGTAGGTTTGTGAGTGTGAACTGCTCGGTTCAGGTTTGATTACAACATCTATATTGGCTTCAAGTGTAGAGAGTTAGACTAAGACATTCCAACACTTGAGTTTTGTTTTTCTCAGCCATTCAGTTTAAGATTTGCTGTTGTGTTTTAGGTCATTAGTCTGCTGCATAACCCTTTTACACTTCCAGTTCAAGTCGCAGATAAATGAAAAATGGCAAAACTTACTGTTTCTTCAGGTGTTCTAGAGAAACGTTTCTCAATCTTGTTGGTGTTGTGAACCACTTTTTCTCCATGAACCCAGGGGGATCCCCTTTGAAGAATCAAAGACAATTATCAGAGTCATAGGGGCTATCTTTAAGTGGACTGAGTAGGTCAGAGCAGGAACTGGAAATAAATCACACAGCAACGCTGGTCACTTGAGCAACCAGTCCCAACCTTACCATCATTATAATATCAATAGAAACTCCCGACTCACAGGTGGCAGCCCACAACCCATCAAGAAACACTGTTATAAAGCATCCCCACACAGTCACTTTGCACTTCCATCTTTTGTTGTATTCTTGATTTTCTTACTGTTCAGCTCCAGACATAGTATCATCCGAAGTTCTCCTTTTGAGTTGTCTGTTCATAGCACATTATTCCAAAAGGCTTAGGAGTCATCCAGGTGTGTATTTGTAGATGCAAGACAAGCCTTTTGTATAGCAGACATTTACACTTTGTTTCTCTCCTATGAATCCCAATTTACTCCACCTTTGTCTTTATCTTGGAGTCATGAACACTGATCTTCACTTAACCTAGAGAGGCTTTGCAGAGATCTTTTGTGACTTCTTGTATAAGTCGGCAATATACCCTTGAGGGTCATTTAGGAAAATTCTCCACTGTTCTAAATGTTATGTTCTCCATTTGGCTGTCACCGTAAAGCACTTGAGTCCCTCAGCCTTAGAAATGGGCTTAGTAACCTTTTCCTGATTGTCCAGTTTCAACAAGTGTTCTCTTCATCTGTTTTGGAATTTCCTTTGCTTGAGACCAAGTGTTATTTTAGAGACTTTGTGGTGACCACTACACTCTCATGATGAGTGGCAATATGTGATTAGGTTTTGATTCAGCCGGGCTGACTGTGCTCACTCTACAGAGTCTAATGTAATCAATTAACTTTGGTCAGCTACTTGAGTGCTTAAGGGAGCTGTTACAAATTTAGAAATGGTGTTCTGTGCCTACTAGTTCTCTTTAGACAAATGTAATACTACATAAAGATGTGAAGCTATCAGTTGAGAGAAATATACAAAAGAAGAGGATATCGCGAAGGGTCAAACACTCTTTTGTAGCACCTTCTTTTGTCAGTTTGCAAGCTAGTTGACACAATTTCATAATTCATTAAATGACCCTTTAGTATGCTTGCCAATGACTTGATTGTCATATCAAAAAAACATGAACTTCATTTTGCCCTAAGCCTCTGTCTGGGGCTGCATGGTACATATGCCTGTTTGTTTGGTTCACAAGGGTCAGTGTTTTCTTCAATTTGCTTAGTTTTATGTGTCCCAATTGTATGTGTGCTGTTTGTCTAATTTGTAACTCTGTAACATCAGGACTTCTTGAAGAGCGGGCCCTCCTTCTTGGCAGGATGAGGAAGCACGAGCAAGCCCTGTTTATTTATGTGCACATACTAAAGGACATCAAAATGGCAGAGGAGTAAGTATATATTAGAAATGGGTCCAGCACTGGCAGAATTATTTTAAGCAGGATTTCTAAATGAGGTGTAATTTTTGTAGACACTGCAGTATCATAGGACCACTAATCTGTGCTTGGTTTATCATTTGGCCACTGTCTGTGTAGAGTTCTCCTCATATTGCCTTGGGATTTCTTCCACTTCCCAAAGTCACACATTTTAGGTTGACTTAGTGACAAGTTAGGGTTTAGTCTCCTGCAGCTTTGAGATTCTGCATAAAGATGAAGATGTGAGAAATGCTTGCTAACGTATGTCAGTCTTTTATTTGTGTCAACATAAATGGCACATTTTAGAGGAGGGGTTGCTGCCAGAGGTCACTCAGGCCATCTGTCTCAGAAAGGTTACCTTTTATTGATTATAACTTAAAGTGGAATGAAAAGATGCAGTTCATAGAAAGAGATCATCACTTCCATATGTGAATGCTTACCAGTCTTCCTGTTGCCGTTTACTCAGGTACTGCCACAAGCAATATGACCGACTGACTGATGGAAGCAAAGATGTGAGTAGTGTACTAAACCCATCTGTTTAAATCTTATTAAAAGAGAAAATGCCTGGCCCAATGTTTAGCTTTAATGCTGTTGTCTGAAATTCATTGCTATGCAAAGGCAGATTTATTTTTTTAAGGGATAAGTTTGATGTTTTTCGAGTCAAGTTATTTCTTCACAAACATGGTATATATGCATTTGCAACATGAAATTGTGTTCTGAAGTTGTGTTTCCTATAAAGTTGAAAAAAATACACAGCTTTTTATAAAGTGACCTTCTGATGCATGATACACAACTGGAAAGTAAAAGCCAAAAAACTTACTGATGAAATAGCAAATGTTTTATACAGGAAAACCTGCCTTCCGTGTTTCTGACCCATGTTTGTGACATCAAAATTGATATGAAAATAATCATTGTATTTCATATTCCTGGTATTATTTTTTTTTGAGGTATGGATATCTTTTCTGTTCACTTGTGTGAGTACTTGCATAAATACAGAAGTAAATCCAACCACATGGCAGGAAAGGTTTACTATGATTTTGTCTTTCAAGAACAAAACACATTTCAGGGAGTGAAAAGTCGTAGCAGAGGAAGACAAGCACTCCTGGTCATCTTTGAAAATAATTGGCTTTCATATTGGTGTGTTTTTGTTCAAAAATTACACATATGAGTTGTTTTATAATATGTGTGTAACCTTAAGACGTGCATCAATTATTAACAACTGCCTTGGCTTGAAAAATGGATGTATTTGGTAAGTTTTGTTTTCTGAGCCCCCTGTGTCCCATACGACTACTCTAAAAAACAGCAGGACTAGCTATGTATTTTTTTAAATTTATAGAAAACCCTTAACTTTAAAGCACACTTTTGTGCAGCAAATACATATATGTCATGTTTGTGAAGAATTAAGTTACATTTAAAAAAGTACCAAACTTATCCTTTTAACACTGATCTGTTCCTCTCATTGATTCACCAGTGAATAAACATGATTTGTAAGGGTGGTAGTGTGTAAGTTTTACCTGTTTTATCATGCCTGGCTAGTTCTGAACTATAATAGACATGTGATGTGTTTCTTTATTTTCTTACTTTCAGGTATATTTGTCGTTACTGAGGATGTACTTATCACCCCCTGATGTCCACTGTCTTGGACCAATCAAAATGGAGGTGTCTGAGCCACAGGCCAATCTACAAGCTGCTTTGCAAGTCTTGGAACTCCATCACAGCAAGCTCAATACCACCAAGGTAACTGAAATTAGCAAATTAGTTTTTTATCTGCATTGTGATCAGGTCAAGAAATATACAATATCGTACCTATCGTACCTTTACTACTCTCATTTATGACAGAAAGTCTAGCAGATTTAAACTGCAAATATCTACTTGATGAATTACCTGTAGGCAAGTTTTAACCACTTAGTGTTTTTAAGTAGATGAGACTGTTATCTTGTACGGTTGACTCGCCCTGAGTCTCTGCTGCCATGATTGGTGAATAGAACTAATTGAACTTGAAACTTCTGGCTTACTTACCTGGAAAAATCTCAGGTATTCCCATGGAAAAAAAAAAAAAGATTTGGTTACCATAGGTTGTTCCTTCAAAAAGTTGGAAAATATTAGATGGCAAAGCACCACAGTAAGCAAATAGGACCAATTCAGAAAAGGGTTACCTTAACTCTTTTTCGGCGGATGTCAACTTTTGTTGAAACAAGGAGTAGAGGGCGGATGTCAACCAAAGTCATCATCCAGGAGTAGAGGGCGATAAAAGCGGTAAACATTGATAAAACTCGCCATTATATTATAGGCAGACCCTCTTTGCTAGGAGGACTGTTATATCGCTGACTTGACGTCAGATCCCTGCATGTGCGTGAGTAGTGTAAACAGCGTCTAGAATGGACGCAACATCGGACAAGAGAGTGAAGCCAATGCACAAAGCAAAATATTCCATGCGTATTACATATTTATTGTTTGCGTATTATCGCTGAATTGGACTCTGACTTATCAAACTCCAATTTTGATGCAAGTGATTTCCAAAGAAATATACTCTGTGCATATTATTTATTTATGCGTATTATTGCTGAATTGGACTCTGATTTATCGAACTCCAATGTTTGAATGATCTGGAGATTGAAAATGAAAATCGGGTACCTGCATTAGCTGAATGTGCAGCTGACACGCCTACAGTAACATTTGCTTAGGAGGACTACACCGACATCGATCCATTGGGGTCAAGCATGCTACTGGACTTCATCAAAGGACACTGTGTGCTAGCGGACACTATGGATTACCAGCCACTGAACTACTTCAAGCTGTTTTTTTTTTCCAGAAAATGTGTTTCAGCTTATAAGTGATGATTCAAACAGTTATGTAGTAAGTATGTGAATTTACATATCATAGAGGCTCATAGAACAAATAAGTATTTTGTTGATTTATGTGTGAAACCTTTGCTTTTTGTGCTTTTTAAAAAAACTGAGTTTTCTTGGACAAAAGGAAAAAAAATAATTAGCCCTAAAAGAGATATGGTCCGACCCTTTCAAGAGCTAGAATCATTCCGAATGCCAGCTTGTGTTTCTTTTCGTGGTTATATAGCCCAGGTCACAGAAGAAATGGAGTAAATGTGGTCACTCCAGGATTAACGTCAGTTTTTCTTGCTGGTGTACCTTCAACTAAAGGTGGAAACAGACAAATGTTTTTTTTTCCTGTGTTACACCCTTAACCTTCCGCTCATTTCTATGATAACTGGGGCCCAAAAAGCACTCCCTGTGCTCACGCGCTTGAAAGCACCATCACTCTATAGTCATGGCCAAGCAAAGTATTGCCTGGCTGGGTACCATAGATACTCATGTATAAGTCGAAAAATGTATGCCTTAAAATTTATTCAAAAACACAAAATCGACTTATCCATGGGGCAACACTAATTTCATTAAATAATTCTTTAAACTGTGAAATACAGCACTTGAATTTGAGCATTAGCTTTTGCAGGTTTTGGATAACAAACATACCATTAGCTGCCAGTAGATGGCGGTAACCAGAAACGTACAGTATTTCGGACCATAAGGTGTACCGGATTTTAAAGCGCAATATCAATGAATAGGTCTCGATCCCGCTGTCATAAGTATCTTCGTTTGTTACATACGAAATAAATGGATTGGTACCGGAGGTGTGCGGTCGAATCGCCAAGTAATACTCTTCACAAAACAGTTCAGGCTTTATAGCGACCGAGTCTGCATGTTCTCGGAGTTCGGTCCACGCCGTCTGTACGAAAGGGTTACAATGGCGCTCACGTTTGCGTCCGACAATCCCATCCTCAACACTTTTATCCCAGCTTACTAGTGGAAAACAGTGGGACGTAGTTTTCACTTGCGTGGGCAATGTCCTAAAGGGGTTGGTGCTAATTGCGGTGGCTTTGGAAAACTCTGCTTCCAGGTCAGCGTCTATTTCTAGTTTTGTCGCCATTCACAGTTTCCTAGTTACACACTCCACTGAGAGAATGCACCAATTTTCTTTCAGTTTTACAAGCTTCGTGTCACTCACTAGTGCTGGCAGGAATAATCCCGGACGAGCCCCCAGTGTTACCTTTCCTGCCTGTCTCCGGACCGTGGTCGGGGTGACGCAAGGGAGCTTCTCCTTCTTCGTGTCCAGTGGTGTGAAGCTAAAGGGCCAGAGCAACGTGCTCTGGGGTAAAACCCTGTCCCTGAGTTCCCTTCTCCTAATTTACAGCAGGGAGTGACACACAAGGCTTGACTGCTCAATGGTTGACTTTATTATCTCCTTCTTTTTAAGGTGCCTGTTTTAGCTTAACAGAGACTGAAAACACAAGAGCCCCACCACGCCGTCAACAAACACTCAATCCCAAAACTCCATCCCCCAAAGCCCCGACAACTCCACCCACATCCCACATTCAGTATAATTGGGATGTCAGGCTGCTATTTTAAGCTCTGATCCCAACAAGAGTCAGACTTTGAAGGGTTTGAAGAAGACACTTAGGGGCACTTTATTATATGCGAGGGATTTGAATACGAATTTAATTGAAATATTATAACTGTAAGTAAATGAATAAAAATGTTTTTGGAGTTTTAATTTTGGCTTACTAAAATTCTTCAAAGATTAAAATGTTGAAAGTCTGGGCCCAGGTACATTGGGTATAATTATGAAATTTAAAGAATTTGATAGGCTGTCAAGCTTTACCCTCGACTTATACACGGGTCATAACAAATTTCATAATTTTCGGCTTAAACAATACACTCGACTTATCTGCGAGGTCGACTAATAGGCGAGTATCTATGGTATATGCCTTTTGAAGATTAGCAAATGTGTAATATAAGTCTTTACATCACTTTTAAATAAACGTTTTTCCAATTTGATGATTCCTAAAAGACACTAATTCGTGGTCAAAATGCTTGACCAACTGTTTATGATGTCCATGTGATAATGCAGTCTTAGGGTACTTGAGGATGGTGATGGGGTATGAAGTAAGAAATTCAGTTCAGTTTAATTCTGTATGGCGCAAATTAGAGTGTGGTAACAGATTCACAGTTTAATTCAGTTACAAACATGACAAATTACTAGCTGCATAATGAGCGCACAGTAAGGTATAGATTTGTTTTCTAAAATGGTCAACGATATGACGGGAATGCCTGCTAAACATCTTAGATTCACGAGTACCAATTTAAGTAGTGAGAACTTCGATGAATGAAACCTGTGTTCTTTACGGCGGTTGACAAACGCCGATTATAACTTGAACACAACATGTCCTCCAAATACGAACCTGATTGAAAGAAACAATGATAATCAAATCCTTGATGACAGCAACACTCATAACAGTCACAAAACATATATATATATGTATATGTATATGTATATGTGTATATATATGTAGATGTATATGTATCTGTGTGGTATGTATATACAGGTATATGTGTATGTATATATATGTGTATGTATATATGTATATATATATATCTATATATCTATCTATCTATAAATATTATAGATATATCTATAGATAGATATATCTATATATGTGTGTTTTATATATATATATATATATATATATATATATATATATATATATATATATATAACAGATACATAGATATATCTATATATGTGTATCTATCTATCTATAGATATATCTATATATGTGTGTTATATATCTATATATATATATATATATATGTATGTGTATGTGTGTATATAGATATGTATACAAATGTGGATGTGTGTGTGTGTGTATATATTATAATATGACAGCAACACTCATAACAGTGACAAAACAATAACAATTACATTGTCAATCACGTTACGTTATTTTTAAAATGTTTCCTTTTCTTTTTCATTACTTCTTTAACACATTACTTCTCTGTTGCGAAGCGCAGGTATTTTGCTAGTAAAAAATATAAATAACAAGCTTTCTGCCATAATAATAGATTAAGGTTGGAGCTGTGTCCTTGTTGATCATTGTTTAGAATGCAGTGGCACCTTTTTATACCTTCAGGAACGGAAGGTGTGGAGCCTTCACTGGTGTTTTTGGGTGTTCCTAGGCATCCCCTAGGGCAAAGGAGAAGATGCAGTTAGAGTCAGCATCCCTCTTGTCCTTGGGTGGTCTTCTTACCTCATCAGAATCAGGAAGGTGGTCTCTAGATGATCATGTGTGAGAAAATACATTTGTTGTTCTAGCATAAATCCATCTTCTGTTATCTTTGTTATAAATACATTTTATTCATCTCTTTATTTCAACAAGCATGTCTGGGTTATTTGTGAAAGTAAATCTTTAGTTATGTCTGAACCCCAACAAAGGGAAAGTGTTAATGTAGACTGTGGCTGATTTGTGAACCTTATTCTTAAACTGTGCAGATCTCTTTACTTTTCTGGCGTCCCAGCTGGAAAGTGAAACGGAGATCCCTCACTCAACCTATGTTTAACTTGATACCCTTTGACAGGGGTCTTGTTGATTATTTGAATTAATTACTAGCATTGTTGAAGATAAAGCAGATAATTAACTGAGTGATCATACAGCCCATACTACAGTGCTACCGAAAATAGCTTTCTATCTGACTTATATTCAGACAAAATAAGTATTGTTTTTATGGTATAACAGAGCTTTGAGAGTTGGCTTTTCTGAGCTGCTCTGTACTCCGGACACAAAATTTACATTGTTAAAGGTTTATAGGTACTTAGAGCAATTTTATGGGTTACCATAAAAATTCATACCTTATTCTATAATCTTATAAAAGATTTTTACCACTCTTTAGCATTTGGATTTAGTTTCAGACTTAAGATATTTTGGACTGTGTTTAAGCAAAAATTCTCAAGGAGCTTGTAAAGGGTTACTCACATAATCCTGATTTTTTGCACTTCTTTTTACATGGTGGTGTACATTAATGTAAACCATCAAAAGCTGAAAAAAGAGTATTTATGAACAACAATAAATACATGAGGAATAATGAAAACTAAAATAAGCCCTATTAGCCCTAAATCAGTGGAAGCCTGATGGCCATTTTGCTACTTACTCTGAAACTTTCTCTGAAACATTCAAGTCGCTGATTACCATTTTTAATTTTTTAAGGCCATTGACCTCCTGCCTGCTAACACCCAAATCCATGAAATCAGAGTGTTCCTCGAGAGCGTGCTGGAGGAGAATGCCAGAAAGAGGCGATATAACCAAGTTCTCAAGAGTCTACTGCATGCAGAATATCTCCGGGTAAGTAGGCGATATTAGATCTGACCAGCAATAAAACAGCCTGTTCTAAGTTTTTGTCTCTGTAAAGAAATTTACACTTGTATTCAGGTTAGCCCTTAACCAGCAATTATATAATATAGTATTTATATAGAAATTACTTAGGACTACACTCATTCTCCTTTGGGCTGTTGACCCCGAGACATGAGCTCATAATATTGGAATGACAAGCTGCCAGGTCTACTTCTTTAGTCTCCTTTAGCCAGTGTGTGATATGCCTTCTTACCCAGTCACCTTGTCCTGCGCAGTGGCTTTCAGTAGCTCCTGTTTGCTCCACCGGTCACATTCACTCCCTTGCTGAGTGATATTTGGAGATTGCCACAGTTGACTTCTGTATTGACTTGCATGAGACAGCAAAAGAAATTAAATGACCAGGAGATAACACAGTCAAAACAAAAAGTCAAAGTAATCCTTCTTCGAAGCAAAAAGGTAATTAAAAATCTACGGTAAGGAAAAATAGAGTGTTCATGAATCAAAGCAAAATTCTTTCAAAGTCATTTAAAGAGTTTTTCACTGTAGACTTTGTCCAACTTGCAGGGAAATCATGGGGATTGTTGGCAGGATTGGCACTCCAGCAACCGTAAAAACAAACTTCACAAAGCTCCAAGACTCCTTTTTGCTCTCCACGGGAGTAGCTCTGCTGCAGCCGTCCATAGGAAGGCTGCTCGCATCATGAAGGGGATGGGGGAAAGCCCTCGGGAGCCCCATCTCCGGAAGAGTCGAAACCGTTGGAGAGCCAATAGGGTCAGGTCTGTTGGGGATCAGAACTGGTGTGGTGCTGAGGCGTCACCCGCTGCACGGCAGCACTCGGGTCCCAGTTTGAGGGGGCCGATATTGGTGGGCACATGGAACGTCTTGTCTCTCCGGCAAGATGATCATCTTCCACTGCTGTCGGAGGAGCTGCGTAAGCTCCACATTTCAGTGGCGGCACTTTCTAAGGTATGTAGACTAGGGACTGGCCAGATCTCTGTAGGTGGATACACCTTTTATTGGTCTGGTCGGTCTGATGGCTGTCATACTTGGGGAGTAGTTGTTGCTGTAGTGGATTGGCTTCTTCCGATGGTGTCTGATGTCACTCCTTTCAACGAGCATTTTATGAGACTCAGATTATGGCACTCCATGTGTGCCTTGTCTGTTGTCTCAGTGTATGCTCCGACCACGATGAGTGATGTCTTGGCGAGAGACATTTTATTCACAGCTTTGCTCGGTAGTTGATGGGTGCCCATGAGGTGACACTCCTCTCGTCATGGGTGACTTCAATGTAGCCACTAGCACTGACAGGGCTGGCTATGAGGATTGTCTGGTGACCGTGGTGAAAGTGGCTCCATGTTCCTTGACTTTGCAAAAGGTCAGGGGCTGTGAATCGCTGGATCCTGGTTCCAACGCCCTGAACCACATCATTGCACTTGGTACTCCAATACTGGCGGTGCGGTGAAGGAGATTGATCACATCCTCGTGGGCAGAGGCAGGAGGCTCTTGCAAAACTGCAGGGTCTACAGAAGTTCCCAGTTTGTGAATTCTGACCTCAGACTTGTTGCTACTCTTAGGATCCAGCTTAGGTCCAGTAGGTTACCACCTACTAGGAAAATGAGCCTGGACTTGGCCAGACTCCAAGACCAGGCTGATTCTAATGAGTTTGCACACAGTTTGTGCGAGGAACTTTCAGATTTGGATACGACTGCTGATGCTAGTGTGATGTGGGAAACCCTCTGTGACAAGACTCTGAAGGTTGCTGAGGGTTAATAATAATAAATAATAATTCTTTGCATTTATATAGCGCTTTTCTCACTACTCAAAGTGCTCAGCAATTGCAGGTTAAGGGGCTTACTCAAGGGCCCACCAGAGCAGAGTCCCTTTTGGCATTTACGGGATTCGAAACGGCAACCTTCCAATTGGCAATGCAGATACCTAGCCTCAGAGCCACCGCTCCAGGTTGTTTTGGTGTTACCGGTGTTCCCAGAAGGAGGTGTTTCATCTCGCAGGGCACCCTGGATATCATCGAGAGGAGTCGCAGTTCACGGCTCAATGGCAACTCTGGTCTGTACCGGGAACTGAGAAGGACGGCTGCAAGGGCTCGGAGGGCAGATAAAGAGGTGTTTGTTATAGGAATCTGTGAGCAAGTGACACATCATCTGTGGTCTAATGACCAACGTCCTGCTTACAGAGGAATCAAAGCCTTACACACATCTAAATCGGTTCCTTGGAGAGTCGCAGTCAGGGCAGCTGATGGAACGGTCCTTACGGATGACAATGCAGTTGTGACCCGCTAGGCTGGCTACTTTGAGCAGCTGTTCAAAGCTGATCCTCTGGCTAGGATGTTGGATATATCGGGGTCCACGGTTCTTGAGGCTGATCCTCCTAGTAATAATAATAATAATAAAATACATTTTATTTATATAGCGCCTTTCCCATGCTCAAGGCATTTACAGAATATAAGAAAGAACGGCATTGTATACAGTATATAGCATTGTATAAACCAAATAAATAAATAAAGAAGATTTAAGACAGTAAATTCAGAAAAAGCCTAACAGACAACATAATTGATGGTCTAACACACACACACACACATACAGGTTACATGAGCATCTTGACACAGAGGTAAACTGAGAGAAGGGTAATAAAGTCAAGTAGAGCTAAAAGTTCCTGAACAGATGAGTTTTGAGTTGTTTTTTTAAAAGAATTCATGGAGTCAGCTGATCTGATTAATTTCGGTAGGTCATTCCAGAGTCTGGGTGCTATACAACTGAAGGCCCTGTCACCCATGGAGTGTAGATTAG
Organism: Polypterus senegalus; assembly: GCF_016835505.1. Lineage (NCBI taxonomy): Eukaryota > Metazoa > Chordata > Cladistia > Polypteriformes > Polypteridae > Polypterus > Polypterus senegalus. The sequence continues at coordinate 53,453,711 of NC_053171.1, forward strand.
TGTGAGGCACAACAAGATTTCCAGAATTAGAGGACCTTAGTAGGCGGGCAGGCACATAGTGATGGAGAAGGTCACTGATGTAGTTTGGTGCGAGGTTATTTAAGGCTTTGTAGTAGCTGTGAACCACCCAATTTCACTGTGATTGCATAGGTAGTGAACCAGCCCTGGGGTTGGCTGCAGGGATCTGGTGAACTTCTCCAGGCTGGTGGTAAGGCTGTCCTCCTGGCATTGCAAGCAATCTTTGCTTCCATTTGGGAGACTGGCATCATCCCAACTGACTGAAAAACGGGACTTGGCCCTATCTGAAAAGGGAAGGGTGATCGCCTGGATTGCAGAAACTACTGGGGGATAACACTGCTCTCGGTGCCGGGTAACGTCCTTGCTAGGGTCGTCCTCAATAGGATCTATGATCACTTGTTCATCTACCAGCAACCAGAACAGTCTGGTTTTACACTTCAGAAGTCTACCATCGACCGCAACCTGGCACTGAGGGTTCTCATTGAGTGCAAACGCGAATATCAGCAGAGTTTCTTTGCAGCCTTTGTCGATTTTCACAAAGCGTTCAACTCAGTTGATCGAGCTGCCCTGTGGGACATCCTGAAGGTTCGCGGGATCCCCTCGAGGTTGCTGGATATCATGGCCGGCCTGTACACTGGTACTGCGAGTGCTGTGCAGAGTGGAGGCAGGACCTCTGCGTTTTTCCCAGTTGATTCTGGATTTCGTCAGGGGTGTGTTCTTGCTCCTACTCTGTTCAATGCTTGTATGGACTGGGTATTGAGCAGGTTTGTGGGGTCCAGCAGCTGTGGGGCATCTGTTGGTGAAGAAAGATTCACAGATCTTTGCTGACAATGCTGTGATCTTCGCACAGTCAATGGAGGCTTTGATTGGGGTGCTCGAGAGACTGAGCAAGGAGTCTGAGTGTCTGGGCTTGCGAGTGTCCTGGATAAAAACCAAGATCCAGGCCTTTAATGACCTCTTGGGCACAGCCGTCAGCAGTGTGTCTGTTTGCGGAGAGAGCGTTGACCTTGTTGAGAGGTTTACTTACCCTGACAGTGACATTCATGTCTCCGGTGACTCTTCCTATGAAGTCAGTAGACAGATTGGAAGAGCATTGGGGGGGGTCATGAGGTCACTGGAAAGGGGTGTGTGGCGCTCCCAATGTCTGTGCAAAAGGAGGAAGGTTCAAGTCTTTAGAGTCCTGGTGCTTCCTGTCTTGCTATATGGTTGTGAGACATGGACGCTATCCAGTGACATGAGACGAAGACTGGGCTGCTTTGGTACTGTGTTTCTCTGGAAAATCCTTGGGTACTGTTGGTTTGACTTTGTGTCGAATGAGCAGTTGCTCATGGAGTCCCGAATGAGGCACATTACCAGCATTGTGAGGGAGCGTCAGTTACAGCACTATGGCCATGTGGCGCGTTTCTCCAAGGGTGATCCGGCTCGTAAGATCCTCATTGTTGGGGACCCAAGTGGCTGGACCAGGCCAAGTGGTCACCCACATAACACCTGGCTGCAGCAGATAAAGGGTAATTTCAGGAGGGTGGGGCTGAACAGCGTGTCTCTCTGGGGGTTTGCAAACCGGGATCCCGAGTTGTTTCGTCGTGTAGTGGGTACCAGTGCATGCTCCCCAACTTGACTTGACTGTACACTGACATCTCAGAAATTAAGTCACTCTGACCTTCGCGGCATCAAGCACTCCAAGGAGTTCTGGGAAGTGGAAATGGTAGCTGTAAAACTGAGTAAAATGGCTACAGCATCCAAAAGAAAAAACAAATGGCACTGAGCTAAAACGCTAATAAATAACAACATTATCAGAGGTGCCTTAAACCCAAAATTTGACCTTAAAATCAAAATCCTCAAGGTCCAAAATCCAAAGTAGGACAAAATGTTAGAATTCAAGCAGATAATCAAATAAATAATTAATGTCAATGACAAATCAGAACAGCTGCTTACCCTGTGAAGCAACTTTGTCTTGAGCAATGGCTTTGTCTGGCAACAAGCCTACTTCCATTACTCAATAAGTTATTTTCAAATGCTTTGTCTTATGACAGATATCACTGCATTCACAGTGCATTTGAAGCTGCTGTGTCTGCTCATTTGTCTTTCTGCTTGGCTTTTACAATTACGTATTCCAATAGTGTCCAATTAGGAACAGTAAAATAAGGCTAGACACACCCTAGTTTCACAGTAGACATCCTTCTGCCTGGGTCCCCTTACTTAAATCTTTTTTGTCTCATTTTATTTTTACTCTTCTGCTTCACTCACACTGAACATTCACCTTACACATAACTTGGCTTCTAAATCAACATTCACTGTTATTTATTTATTAACCTTCATTCTCCATTAGGTCAGTCACATGGATGCAGTATGGAACAGGCTAATTAAGCTGGCTTCTCATAGAACGGACACTGTGCACATGGTCACTCTAGAATGATACATCCACTGTATCCAGAAGTTGACATAACAACATATAACATTGCAGTGTCAAAATGATTCATCATTACGGTTTTGGTAGCAGAATGAATTATTTTTTGTTGTTCATTCCACATTTGCAGAGGGAGTACTATCAACGTTAATAAGGGTGATGTAACTTACCCCACTAGGCAGGTAAATATCACATCTAACTTCTAGCTGGAGGGGATGCCAGTTTAACTGCTCTCTCCCTCGCTCTGTCATTTAGCACATTTGACCATAATCCAGAGATGACTGGAACAAACAAAACAAATCATCCCTCTCAGTACTCATCTCAGGCATTAATACAACCATGGGGAAACCTTGTCAATTTCCCTTTGACACTCTGTTTACCTCTAATCACCAATATGCTGGAATGCTAGCGAAATCATGCCCCAGCACCTCCAATGGAGCAATGGTCTGCACCATCTTCTCCCTGGGTATGTGCATATATTAACTATTTACACTGTCATATATGTCATCAGGATCACCGTTAGTCTCACTAAAGGTAAGCACTACCACCCCAGGACATCAGAGGTTGAGACGGCTAACCGCATTAACTCTTTTCTACCTATAGCTCTGAGAAGATGCCCAATGAGGACAACTAACTCCACCCCTTATGGTCCAGGAGCTATAAAAACAGGGTGCTCCTAGGAGGAGGCATGTCATTTAGAAGACAAGCAACCTGCAAGTCTGAGCTCCAAACCATAATCCTGACCACTGTGTACAAGCATCCTTAACTTAGATAATAACTAGTTATATTTCAATTAATTTTTGCACAATCGAGTCCCTGTTCTTTTTGTTAAAAGCCTTTTCAAGTAAGCGGGATGGCCCAGTTGACACCCCAACATTTCATCTGAGCTACTGCCTTTACTATCATTCAAAGACAACATATCATATCTCCCTTACATTAATATTTCACTAAACCAACATTTAACTTCTGTCTGATGCAACTCATCACAGCTGAGGCATTTCAGTTTACATGATTAAAAATTGGTGGGCATGTCAAATTACGTGAATATTCGATGACTATGCATCCCAGTTTTACATTTACAAAGAAGTGCATGCTCTCCTCTTGTTCCACTGTCCACCATTGCAGACTATATAGCCTTTGAGTATACTGCTTTATAGGAGCAACTTGGCCTAAAATTCATGTTCATTACACACCATTTTTTTTGTAACATTCTGAAGATTTTCATTCTAAATCAAAGCCAATTTGGCTTAACCCAGACTTTGATTAGAATTTCAACTAAAAGTGATGAAGTTTACACTGCCCTCTCTTAGGAGGTACTAAGTTCCCTTCTCCAGGAAGACTGGACTATTGACAGCCATTAGGCAATCCTGTTCATACTGGATATGATTATTGTTTTAGGTTCAGGAGGAGAGAATATTTCACCAGCAAGTGAAGTGCATTATCACCGAAGAGAAAATGTGCAGAGTGTGCAGAAAGAAGATTGGAAATAGGTGAGCCCAATATCTTGGTTTGTGTATACAATGAAAACCCTTGGAAGGGTTGGAGGGAAGGATTTGGAGGATGGCTGCTTGAATTGATCTTATTACTTAATCTCTTATCAACAGATGGGCATTTTTTTATATACATTAATGTTTGTGTGTGTGTGTGTATGTATGTATGTGTATATATATATATATATATATATATATATATATATATATATAGTGGAACGGGACCCGGACAACAGTTTAGCACCCATCACACTCATTTATTCTGTTTAAAATATTTACAAAGTTACTTGTGCACACCCAGTGCCTCCAGCACCGATCCCCCAAAGTCCAGGCCTCACAGTCCTTTGTGCTTCTTCTTCTGGCCACCTCCAGTCCTCTCTCCAGCTCCGTCCTTCTTCCACCCTACTTCCGCTCTCGACTGTTGGGAGGCGGCCCCTTTTATCACACCCCGGATGAGCTCCAGCTGCTTCCCAGCATTTCTCCGTGGACACGCCCCAGTGTGGCGGAAGTGCTGGGCTCCGGGGTTCTGCAGGCACCGGGCGCTGCCTGCCGGTGGCCACGGGCCCCTACAGGGTTGGGCTTCCAAACCCCCTACCCGAGACCACCAACAAAACGAGGGCGGTCGCCCCCTCGTGGTCGGGAGGAGGCACCAGCTCTCTCGTCCCTCAGGCCCCGCTGGGCTCCACCCCAGCCGCCTGTGACAATATATATATATATATATATATATATATATATATATATATATATATATATATATATATATATATATACACACAAATTCTTTCAAGCCCATGTTGAAAAAATGAGTACACCCCAATTATAGTCTTAGGAGAAAAGCCACACTTATGACTACAAAATTCTAATTAACAGGCATTCAACCACAGGTGAGTCTAATGATTCATTTAAGAGGTGTCCAGCAGACAGGTGACTATAAAAGGGCATTACTTAACAAAGAAAAGCCCTTCCCATTTCATGCTGTCAGCAATGTCTCCCATGGAAGAGAAATGTCAAAAAATCTGATAAAGGAATGGCATGCATGGGTATCGTCCACAAAGGAAGCCTCTCCTAAAGCCCATGCACAAAAAAGCATGCCTAGAATTTGCTAGGGGCCATGCTGAAAAAGATGAAGACTACTGGGACTCTATACTCTGGAGTGATGAGACAAAGATCACTGTTTTTGGAACATAATGGTTTCAAAACTGTATGGCGTCGTAAAGGTGAGGATTTCAAAGAAAAATGCATGGTGCCTACAGTGAAACATGGTGGTGGCAGTGTCCTTATGTGGGGCTGCATGAGTGCTGCTGGTGTTGGGGAGCTGCATTTCATTGATGGTATCATGAACTCAACAATGTACTGCTTTATACTGAAGGAGAAGATGCTGTCATCACTCCATGCACTTGGTCGTTGTGGACTTTTCCAACATGACAATGATCCAAAACACACATCTAAAGCTACTGTTGCATTTCTGAAGAACAACAGGGTGAAGGTGATTGAATGGCCAAGTATGTCTCCTGATCTGAACCCAATCGAACACCTGTGGGGAATTCTGAAGTGACAACTTGAGCATCACTCTCCATCCAGCGTCCAGGCTCTAAAAGAGGTTATTCTTGAAGAATGGAAAAACATAGATGTTGCAATATGTCGCCAACTTGTTCGTTCCATGCCTAGAAGACTTGGTGCGGTCCTTAAAAATCACGGTGGTCATACAAAATACTAGATGTAGTTTTTGTTGCAGGGTGTATTCATTTTTGCTTCAACCAATTTGAGTAAAACTGAAGATTTTGTGATCTAAGTTATATTATTAACCTTAATTTTATGTTATGGAGTTAAACAAGTGTTCAATAAAATTCAGCCTTGTGAATATTTTGGAAATTGTTCTTTTGTTCATTGAGCTACTGATTAAATTCGTACTTTTTAAAGGGTGTGTACTCATTTATGCTGAGCACTGTATATATTGGTTTAAATCGATCGGTTTAGATATATACATCGGTTTGAATAGATCAGTTGGAATTTACGGGCAGGCACAGCGCGGCCACCTAAGTTTAGCATCTCCCCTTGGCTTCATTATTGCTTCAATATTGTTGTCATTATTGTATGTATTTTATACAAGTAGCATATGCCTGTCTGCCACGTTTTGTTTCGTACGCCGTCTTGGTTTGGGGTTCTCGATTTGAAAGCACTTTTTTTTCTTATTTAAAATACTCGCACAGATACCCGCCTCCTCACCCCGCTCCATCCCACCCCGGCTCAGTGCACCCGCCTCACTCGCTCCCTCTTGTCCCTCTCATGACAGATTCTTCTCAAAAGCTGAGTTACCAGGAAACATTGATAGCAACCGCAGTACCTCCCATTTTTTCACCTCAAGAGACACTGATTTATCATTGACCGAAAGCCGCCCGGTGATTTCTGTTATTCCGTATTGGCAGCATTCCATTAAAGGGCGATCTGTTTCAGCTAGGACATTAGTCCTGTTTGCTGAAAGGATGTTATGGAGGAAAACACTGGAATAGCGCTGTTTCTTCTGAATGTTTATCAGTGATCAGGGATCAGAATTTCCCTGCTTCACAAATAATGGGGGTTTAACTGTTTTTATAGTAAAACTGACAAAACCATGCACATGCACACGTATACACACACACACACACACACTCAGACTCGCAAATCGTGTGTCACACACACCACTGATTAAGTGTATCTGTCAGGGGCGATCATTTTTTTCACCCCATAAAACGTTAGTTCATCAAAGATAGAAAGCAGCGCGGTGATTTCTTTTATTCCTTATTGGCAGCATTTCATTTAAAGATGATTCACGTCAAGAAGGCAAAAGAGTCTCTTATTTTGATAGGGCGATCTTTTTTTTTTGGCATAAGCACTCGCACATGCATGAGCGCTGACACAAGAAGAGAATATGTAAACTGGCCTATCTGAACGGATTTATATATATCAGTGCCATTGTATATATATTTGAACCAGTGTATATATATGTAAACCAATGTGTGTGTATATATATATATATGTGTGTGTGTGTGTATGTATATAATATATATAATATATATATAATATAATATATATATATATATATATATATATATATATATATAATATATATATATAATATAATATATATATATATATATAATATAATATATATACACAGTGGAACCTCGGTTCATGAACGTCTTGGTACAAAAGTTGGCAGAAGGCGGCATGGCTGTATCTAACTTCCAGTTTTATTACTGGGCAGCAAATATACAGGCGATAAGAACCTGGATACAAACAGAAGAACATACACAGGCTTGGACCGCAATAGAAGTAAAATCCTGCAGTACTTCTTTGTATTCCTTGCTCTGCGCTCCAATAAACACACGTTTTCGGCAATATACAAATAACCCCAATTGTGCTCCACTCACTTAGAATCTGGAACCAATGTAGAAAGCATTTTAAGACGGAGAAGCTTCTATCTGTGGCACCTCTGCAAGAGAACCACCTCTTTCAACCTTCACAAACATATGCAGTTTTTAATATCTGGAAAAAATTGGAATTAACTTGCTTAGAGATCTTTATATAGACAACGTCTTTGCATCTTATGAACAATTACATTCCAAATTTAACATTCCAGCTACACATTTCTTTCAATATCTTCAAATCAGGAACTTTGTTAAACAGAACCTTCCAGATTTTCCTCATCTTACACCCTCATCCACGCTGGAAAGATTATTGCTCAATTTCAAGGAGTTAGACTCCATCTCTACAATATATAAAGTCATTTTACAATCCCTCCCTTTCAAAGATCCAAGAGGACACTGGGAAAAAAATCTCTCAATATATCAGAAAAGAAGTGGAAAGTAGCAATGCAGAGAATTCACTCGAGCTCCATATGCGCAAAGCATACAATTATACAACTTAAAATTATATATCGAGCACATCTGTCTCGACTAAAACTCTCCAAAATGTTTCCAGGGCATGCTCCAACCTGCGAACGTTGCAACCAAGTACCAGCCTCGCTGGGTCACATGTTCTGGGCCTGCACCAAATTAACATTATTCTGGACAAAACTTTTTAATTACCTTTCAGACAGACAGCCTTGGACTCACAATCCCTCCTAACCCATTAACAGCTGTGTTTGGGGTTCTTCCAGAGGGGCTTAAAGTGGAGAAAGACAAACAAATTGTGATTGGATTTACTACACTTTTGGCACGCAGACTTATTCTGATAAACTGGAAGAACCCAAACTCTCCTCTTTTAAGTCAGTGGGAAACCGATGTGTTATATTATTTGAAATTGGAAAAAATCAAATACTCAATTAGAGGATCCATGCAGACTTTTTTCAAAACATGGCAGGATCTGATCAGTAATATTTTAAAATAAGTTCATGAAGCACAGAGAATTTATTAATTTAGGTATGTTTACAAGCCTTAAATTTTACACCGTTTGGCTTGCTCTCTCTCTCTCAGGGGTGGGGATCGATCTGTTCTAAACTCAAATTTTCTTTTTGTAAAAACTTGATTGCTTTGTATGGATTGCAATAAAATTAATAAAAAATAAATAAAAAAAAAAGTTCACCAAACTTTTGCCTCGGTTCACGACCACACACTTGGTATACGAACAAGCCAGTTTCCCTTTCGGTTTGTACATGTTCAGTTTCTCCCTGTGCATTTCCTGTGCAGCGAGCACAACACACACACAGGCAGCGCGAGAGAGCGCGACAAACACACACACACACAGGCAGCGCAAGAGAGCGCGACAAACACACACACACACAGGCAGCGCGAGAGAGCACGACAAACACACACACACAGGCAGCGCGAGATGCAGACACACAGGCAGCGCGCGAGAGCACACACACACATACAGAGGCAGCACCAGAGAGGGCGCACCACACACACACACACACACACACACACACACACACACACACACAGAGGCAGCAGACACACAGGCAGCGCAAGAGAGAGCTGGATGCATTAAGGTAGGAAGGCAGTTAAAGAATGCACTGGGCTTGATTTTGTTTTCACTTCTGTTTCCAGCGATCAGTTTGTGCGTTGTTGCAATGTTATTTTTCTTGGTGGTTTATTAAATTACGGATTTTTTCAAATATTAATTTTTTTTCCCTGTGCTTAAAATTCATTAAAAAAAGTGCTTTTAGCCAGCGATTGGTAGCACTATAGCGTGAACTATTGCAGTGTTAGTTTTCTCTGTTGTTCAAGGTTTTCTCAGTGTTATTCAATGTTTTTACATTTAGTTTACTATTACGCTGTGCATTCTATAGTTTAACTATATTTGTGCTTAAAAACTTAAAAAATATATATATTCGCATATGGATTCGCCTATCGCCTACAGGGAACACTCATTTTAATGACTGGAGCAGATTCATGGGCTTGTGTGCACCCTGTCTGCTGCTTTCAAAATGAACCCTGGAAAAGTAGTAATATGTGAAATTCATGGTAAAAGATTGATGAAAGTCTTCAACATCATTTTCAAGTCTACTGTGTCCCATTGTCCTCTCCACTCAAAGGGACACTCACTTCTACAGCTGAGCTTTTGCTTCAGAGTTGTGAGCCCCAACTGTTGCTTGCAAAATGAACATTAGACATCTAAAATTCTATCTATCGTTAGATCGATCGATCTTATATGAGACTTTGAAAAATTAATATTTGTCAAATGAAGTACCAAATGTCCACGGATACACATTTGTATGACAAGTCAATTAAAGAGTCTGACAAACCGCAACTGAGATATTAAAACATATAATTGAATCTCTTCTGACAATTATAGTCTAATGATTATAATTATCAGAAAATGTAGCCATTTTAATGTCAGCATAAAACGAGGCCAGTAACATCTTTGTGAAATAATATCAGCAGTTTTATAAATTCCAGAATGTACACCGATAGCACTGGCATGAACTTCCTTACAAGTATCCTTTGTGTTCTAAACTCAAATAACTTTCATATTCCTCCTGTTGCCCTGCTTGTCTTTTTTGACAATAGTATTTTCATTGTTTAAGTTGACTTCTTCAATGGATCTAACACTTGTAACATGGTGCCCTACAACACACATACACAAATATCTTTTATTATTGTTGTAAATAGCCTTGAAAATTGTTAGTATCTGTCCTCTATCCAAGCCACCCATTTACAAAAGAGATTTACAGGCTTGGGCCAGAAGACAAAAAATGAGGTGGAAATAAATGCCAGTCTAGTGCTTGCCACACTGACACTCGCTCATACTACTATAGTTTAAAAGTGCCACCCAACCTGATGCCAACTCTTTCAGATGGGTAGTGAAACCCGGAAAATGTATTAATGGACACAGGAAAAAAGTTAAAAAAGACTGTATTCTGACAGTGACCAAGTTGGGGATTGTTGATCTGTGAAGTTGCAGTAAAAATTAAAAAAAAATTTTTTAAATATGATTACAAAATATATCAAGAAACCTCAAAAGGTATGTAATGATTAATTTATGAAAACTCCATAGAATAGATTCTAACACGTTTTTCCTTCAACAGTCATGCGAATGTCAGAATTTGTGTGTTTTATTACCTACTTTGTGCTCATATTGAAGCTGTTTTATGGAAAATGCAAGCACACGAGTAAATAATTGTCAGCGGTTACAATTTAAAAGTTTATTTACAGTATATACTGTATCCTGAAATGCCAAATTAGAAATGAGAGGATGATAAAAAGTTATTTTTTGCTTAATATACTTTAAACAAGCTGATCACAAAATTTCCTAATCAGTTTGACTTTGTTGGTACCCCAGAGTGGCACACATCTTGGAAGAAGTCCTATCAGGTTTATTTGGATTAAAAAAAAATAATAATAATAATATGTTATATTTATATAGCATTTTTCTGGCTACTCATAGCGATTTTCATAGACAGTTAAAAAAAAGACAGTGCAAGTGCTTGATGTTTTTTTATTTTAATTAAAAATGTTCAATATTGTAGCCTAATATTTAACTTTTCAAAGGGATTTTGAATAATTTTGCAATTCCAGTGTTCATGTTCATTTTAAAAGCAGCAGACAGGGGCCCATATTTGTACAGCTCTGCTCCAGCCGTAAAAATTAGTGTCCTCTCAATACAAGCTCAACAATTTAATTGTTTAGCGTTTATGTTGTAAGCAGTATTCAGGTGACACACATTTCTATGGCAAAGGCTCCACTGAGGAAATGAGGGTCCCCACCAGTGGATGAGTAAGGACATAGTAGACAAAAAAGTGATATAGAAGACTTCCTTCAATCTTTTTAAATAAATTGTGGACAGTTTTGTAATTCCAGTATTAATTTTGCAAGCAGAAGACCGGGGACACACATTTCTACAGCATATACCAAAGCTGTGGAGAGGAGTGTCTCCTCTGCTAGAAGGGATTAAGAGACACACTCGATATGAAAGTGCTATAAAAGACTGTCTGATAGGCTTATTAAAGAAACTGTGCACAATTTTAACTGCCTGGTGTTCATTTTGTAATGGACCACGGCAGATGAGGAATGTGACTGCTTCCTACAAGTTTTTAAAATACATTTGATGAGTTTTAATCTCCCATGAAAAACGGTGCACATAACTCCAATGGGTTTTATAGGATAATTGCACCTGCTGTGAAAATGAGATCCCTCTCCAATGTACAGGGGTGAAAGGGTGGGTGTGATAGGAAATGTATTTACAGTGGAACCTTGGTATACGTCCTTAATCCGTTCCAGACCCTTTGACTTATACCAAACAGGACGTATACCAAGCAAATTTTTCCCATAAGAAATAATGGGAAAATGATTAATCCGTTCCCATGAAAAAAAAAAAAATCCTATTGCTATTGGCATATTATACATTGATGGGGTTGTATAAAATAATTTAAACACTGCTTAATACTAAAATACATAAATACAAAAGCAATTAGATGAAATAAATGAAAATTTTACCTCACTTTACTTTTTAATATCTTTGTTTTTCACAATCGTAGATACCGTCGTTCTCGGCAAACGGTATGCAACAGCCATGTCCCAGATACGCATGCCACCTTCATACTTTTCAACAATCAATTCAAAGTTACATGAAAAAAACACAAAATCACGTTGTGACGATGCAGGTTTGCTGTTTGCTCCCATCTGCTTCCGGGTGAGCCCTTGAATCCTACACTGTCGGTAATGTGCCTCGCTGCTAACCTCATCGGTAACAACAAAGCAAGGGCATGGTGAAAAAGTGCAAAGTGCTTTTATTAAAACAATCAACAAAACAAGGTGTTCAAATTAAAGTGCAGTCTCCAAAGTTCCAATAAATAATCCATAAAATCAGAAGTGAAACGTGGAGGTTAAAAACAATAGAAAAAAGTCTTCTTAAAAACAATGAAGTTAAAAGCAGGAAGCATTCTTTAAAAAAAAAAAAAAAAGAAGCCTGGTGCCTGCTTCCCAACTGGGAAGTCGCCCAACTTGCAGCTGACCTTCGCTCTGCCTGCTTCAGCCACTTCATCCATTCGCGCTCTCTCGCTCTCTCTCTCGCTCCCGTTCTTTCTTTTTTCTCTAAACTATCCATGTTTTTTTTGTTGATGAGCCCCGTTGAAGAATTTTTTGGTAACAGAACAGTAAACACGCCAAAACGACTGAAAACACAACTGACGACTGTTATTTTTCGATATCATTTCAACAAAGTTTTCTGTCCGCCGTCAATCACAGAGCACCCCAGTAAAACGTCAGTAGCGTTTAATACACCTGCAGCCTTAGAACGCAGACATCAGGGCATCGCTGTGCGTGCATGTTTACTAACAGATATGACAGCATTTTGCACGGAGCATGCATTAAAACAAAAGACAAGCAGCGCGCAAAAGCATGCGAACAAGAGGAGTTCCGCTGCAATCACATTTCAGTGCACCTAAAATAAGGGACACAGATATTTTAGAGGACCTGAACAAATATTTATTGATCAATTAAGATCAGCGATTTTCAGCGGTTCAGAGGTGTGCTGTAAGATTTTTTTAAAGCAAACTAATTAAAGACTTCTTTGAAGAAATATGACACAAAATAAGTCTACGACGCAGATTCTATACCATTTTATATGATTTTTATATTATTTTAATAATATACATACACTATATGTGAACTATAAAGCAATACATGTATAATTTCGTCCATTTTAACCAGTTTACATCTCTCAACTTGTTAAAAATTTGTATATAATAAATTTATATGAAACTTCAATAATATACACATTGTTTGTATTGCGTGCGCACCTTGCTGTGTAATTATTTCAATGAACTTGTGGTATTGTCGAGCACCATAGTGTCCCCATTTATACCCCACTACACAGCGGCTGATTTTGATCACACATCCACATTTATAATAATAATAATAATAATTCCTTACGTTTTTATAGCACCTTTCTTACTACTATTCTTCTTACAACCCCAATTCCAATGAAGTTGGGATGTTGTGTAAAATGTAAATAAAAACAGAATACAATGATTTGCAAATCCTTTTCAACCTATATTCAATTGAATACACTACAAAGACAAGATATCAAATGTTCAAACTGATCAACTTTATTGTTGTTTTACAAATCTTCACTCATTTTGAATTTGATGCCTGCAACACGTTCCAAAAAAGCTAGGACAGGGGCATGTTTACCACTGTGTTATATCAGCTTTCCTTTTAACAACACTCAATAAGCATTTGGGAACTGAGGACACTAATTGTTGTAGGTGGAATTCTTTCCCATTCTTGCTTGATGTACAACTTCAGTTGCTCAGCAGTCCGGGGTCTCCGTTGTCGTATTTTGCGCTTCATAATGCACCACACATTTTCAATGGGAGACAGGTCTGGACTGCAGGCAGGCCAGTCTAGTATCCCCACTCTTTTACTACGGAGCCACGCTGTTGTAACACATGCAGAATGTGGCTTTGCACTGTCCTGCTGAAATAAACATGGATTTACCTGATAAAGACATCACTTGGGTGGCAGCATATGTTGCTCCTGCATGTACCTTTCAGCATTAATGGTGCCTTCACAGATGTGCAAGTTACCCATGCCATGGGCACTAACACACCCCCATAGCATCACAGTTGCTGGCTTTTGAACTTTGCGCCGATAACAATCCAGATGGTCCTTTTCCTCTTTGGCCCGGAGGACACAACGTCCATGATTTCCAAAAACAATTTGAAATGTGGGCTCGTCAGACCACAGCACACTTTTCTACTTTGCGTCAGTACATCTCAGATGAGCTCGCGCCCAGAGAAACCGGCGGCGTTTCTGGGTGTTGTTGACATATGGCTATCGCTTTGCTTGGTAGAGTTTTAACTTGCACTTGTAGATGTAGCGACGAACTGTGTTAACTGACAATGGTTTTATGAAGTATTCCTGAGCCCATGTGGTAATATCCTTTACAGAATGATGTCGGTTTTTAATGCAGTGCCGCCTGAGGGATCAAAGGTCACAGGCATCCAGTCTTGATATTCGGCCTTGCTGCTTATGTGCAGAGATTTCTCCAGCTTCTCTGAATCTTTTGTTGATATTAATAACAGTAGATGATGAAATCCCTAGATTCCTTGCAATTGTACATTGAGAAACGTTGTTCTTAAACTGCTGGACTATTTTCCCACGCAGTTGTTCACAAAGTGGTGAACCTCGCCCCATCCTTGCTTGTGAACGACTGAGCCTTTTGGGGATGTTCCTTTTATACTCAATCATGACAAACACCTGTTTAAAATTAACCTGTTCACCTGTGGAATGTTCAAAAAAGGGTTTTTTGAACATTCTTCAACTTTCCCAGTCTTTTTAAGCCCCTGTCCCAGCTCTTTTGGAACGTGTTGCAGGCATCAAATTCAAAATGAGTGAAGATTTGCAAAACAGCAATAAAGTTTATCAGTTTGAAAATTAGATATCTTTTCTTCGTAGTGTATTCAATTGAATATAGGTTGAAAGAGATTTGCAAATCATTGTAATGTTTTTAATCAGTTGCGAGAAGAAGATCATAGAATGTTACATAGTTTACTGTCAAATAATGCAAACGGTACACGACATGTGTTTCACCCTTATTTGGACTCATCAGGCGTACACACTCCATTGCACCCCTCGCGGGGATCGAACCTCAGACGTCAGCTTACTCTTGAGCATGCAACATACAGTTGGCCATGTGAGAAGCAATCTTGTGTCAAGTCAATACCGACCTTTTTTAGAGTCTGGCCCTGAGACTTATTTATTGTCATAGCAAAGCAGACCCTTACTGGAAATTGGAGGCATTTGAATTCGAATGGGTGGTCAGTGTATGAGAGGGATGCGAGGAATGAATAGTCTCCCCTGAGTCAGTTCCAGTGAAGATAGTTGCCTCAATGAGGTTCTTGTGCAGAGATTTGGTCTAAAGCCTGGTGCCATTACAAAGTTTTGATGGTTATAAGTTTCGTAGTAACATAATTGCTGCGCCGACCTTCAAAAGTAGAGTATGTGGAGGCATGCCTGGAGGATTAAGAGTGTGCAGAAACTCTACCGGATGGTACACCGCGCCCTCTAGCTCTACAACAGAGTCGACAAACGTATATGTTTTTGTTTCGGAAGTTAGTGAAATAAAATGGTGTTTATATGTGAAGTCATGTCATTTTTTGGTGTTATAATCCCTCAACCATGAGACCTCCTTTTCATGCAGATTTCGTACGTTGGGGTAAACATTTCAAGAAGGGTTTGTATGGTATTCACCAGGAGACAGAGATTGTTAGGAACATTGATTTTACAGTTCTGTTCAATTAAATTGTCATCACCTATTTTGATGAAGAGAGCAGTGAACTTTCTGGCTTTTTTGTCGCAGTTCAAGTAAACCTTCATGTTTATTCTTAAGGTAAGAATGTTGGTCTTAGACCATAGGTATGAAGACTTCAGACATGCTTTAACTTCATTGGTGCATGTTCCCCTCAGAACAACTGGTAAGGTATGCCGGAAGCCTCCAGCCAGCACGACTTCCAAGCCTCCCATCATTTTTGTCGTCTTTCTGATGTATTGTAGGGTCCTGTCTAAAGCCTCAACACCTGGTCTGTGTGCCATAGTGCATTCATCCCATATAATGAGCTTCCAATCGTGCAGCACTTGCACCATGGTGCTCTGCTTAGATATGTTACACATAGGGGAATCACTATGGGTGAGGTTTAGAGGTAGCCTGAAAGCAGAATGAGTAGTCTTTCCGCCCTAGAAGTGATGGAGTAAAGAAGAAGGGAGCAGTGAGCACGACAAACAGCTGAGGAAAGTAAGGAAGCGAGTGAGGCACATGAGTGCAGGATGTCGTTAATGTATATAAGTAGGGAGCCAACCATGTGGTAGGTGCGTGGACAGCTGCCATGCTGAAAAAGGAAGGGGGACCAGGGGCGGCCCTTGTGTGTTTCTGCAATGTGAAATAAATCCTCCGTTAACAGAGGTAAGGAATGAAACTGCCAACAGGAGAGGTCAGTTTCGAAAGTTCCTTATGGCATAATGGTGAGAACCACCAAAAAGAAGATGTTATTTTTGAAAGTTTGTTACAGGGCATGGGGCGAAATGAAACATACTTAACGTTTGTAAGTACAGTGTAAAGGATGCACATTTGAAATCTGGGCTTCCTACGTATACCGGAAGTCACAGAAATAGTGAGGAGGGGTTTCCCCTATCTATATATACAGTTTAGGGGTACACCTGTTTTCTCCCCCTTTGGTGCTGGAATAGGACATGAAACATACCTAACTTTTGTAAGTACACTGCAAGGAATGAGCATGTGAAATTTCAGCTTCCCATCTATATGGAAAGTAGGAGAATTAGTGATGAGTCAGTGAGGGCTTTTCCTTTTATATATACATATACCAGTAACGGCGTACTGCACGATAACATGCAGTGAATCCACTTGACTAGTTCACATTCCTAGTTTTCCTACTACCTGTGTACGTTTAGCATTCGTTTGTTCAGAGGTTGATGCGCTTGCTGCTTCGTGAGCAGTTCTTCTTTTCTCCACTCTAGCGGCCCGCTTCTTCTCTTCTTCTTCTTGTCGGCATCTTTTCGTGTTGAAACTGATTCACTTAAGCTGGTACTTAAGTCTTCAATCTGCCTCAAGAATAATTTAATATATGAAGAGGTAGGGAAGTGACAACGAAGTTAGTAGGGAATGAGAACGACGCCCGTATGCATGCGCTGCATGGCCACTCTGCTGTGCACTGCCGAGTGTTGATTCCACAATAAAATAACATGAAAATAAAAAGAGTAATATAAATCATCACCACAGAAGCGGATAGTAGACGTCACATAGTATATGTGTACCGAATTTCAGGCCAATAGGTGAAACAGTTTGCGAGCCACAAGGTGGTTTAAAATCCTTGACAGACAAACGAACAGCCACAGTAGCGTATTATATAAGAATAATTGTATATAGTTACACAATTATGTGCTGCACTGTTTCCAGGAGCTGTCTCCAGAATGCACTATGTGTTAAGTCTTGATCTCGATTTTAAATTTAAATTTTGAACAATAGTCTACTACTCCTGGTATTTTATGCTTTCTGCTTCTCAACTCATGGTGTTCCACTTCTTGACTTTGTTTACAGTTTTCATTTAGTTTGGTCTTGGTGATAACACTTCATTTTGTTAACAATTCCTGACAATTCTGGTTTCAGCTCCGCTTACAACTAGCTCTTCACTTTTTAGCAGTGACTTCTGATCTTATTACACACACCGATCCTATGGTTGCTTGCATCCACATATCCAGCAGGCAATTCAGGGAAGCTGGCTGAAATAAAAAAGTGGGTGGACTTAGCCTATGCATTGTTACAGCAGATCCTATTTGGATACCGGCATAACATTGACTAGCTTTCAGATTGCATAATTAGAGAGACAAAAGAGTAGTGTTTCAAGATTTACATTCATAGCAAATTTAGAAATATGCATTTTTTTTTATTTTTATTTTTTATTTTTTTTCATTTTACCATTTATCCACTTTTTTCTATGGAGTTTCTTCTCTTAATTGTATCTTATTAGCGACTCTTTCATAAATGAGTTTGCTACATTTTTATTGGAATGTACCAAGCATTTGTGTGGTACATGGAGATAATTTAGTGTGTTTTCTTAATTTTCATTCTGTTTTTCCATGTGTTCTGGTTATTTAAAGCTCCCATCACACTGCATGATTTTTGTAGCGATTTTCATTCGTACCCTTCATTTATTGTGGTGCAGTCCAGTGACTTAGACATATTGGTTTACGACTTGTTGCAGCACAATTCAGTAGATTTAATTTTGTCTTAAGACATAGGATTGTCGCAGGTAGAAGAGAGGCTTGTCTGTCTGATGTTTTATGTTTGTTCTATTATGACAGAATGGAAAAAGAAAGGTCCAAGATTGAAGCTCAACTTGCCAGACCTGGGAAGCAATTGAGCAGGCATTGGCGCTGTCAGGCAGCACATTATTGACTATTAGAATGTGATAAGCTCGCGGTAGTTTGGAAACTTGAAACTGTACTGAAAGTCATCACGGAATCCTATAATCCATCATCCTCTGCGTTTCCTAGTCCTATAATTTGACATCCTCAAGGCAATAAGATTTAATAACTACAGTTGTTAAATTCAACATGCTCTCCAACTAGAAACTGAAAAATATTCCACTTTAGTCATTATTTACTAATGACCACACTGGTGGGTCTGAGACTGAAGTAGCCATTGACATTCAGCATTCAGAGTTGCTTCTAAATGTCCTATGAATATTAATTTCATGCTCATGCAATGCAGAATAAAAGAATACTATAAACTTCCAATCTTGTTAATCAGTAAGATCAGTTAAAGGTAAAAATGACTGAATTTTTTTGGAACAAAAATGTGCTTTTACAGGTTTTAGTCTTTGAAACCCCTGGATGAGAGTAATGAGGCATGAATAAGACACCTAGTCATATGTCACTTTTTGAAATGGTAAATCTGAGATGTTTGGCTTACTGTTTCATTTTGATCACTTGATGTAAGCCAAGAGTTGGTTTAATTATATGATACGTCTTCCCTGAAGTGCCCAATGCTAGACTACACAAGTATGAAAATGAATGGTTGGGTGTTTTTTTTTTTTTTTACATTTTTGTTTAGATAATGTAAAATGTGTTTTTGATACGATGCTTCTTCTAGTAACCAATATGAATTAGAAAACTAAAAAAAAAATGTTGATGAAAACAGGCCATTCACCACAACAAACCCAAAAATATTTTATCATTTAAATTGTCCACAAGAACATCAAGCTGAAATTTCAAGGTCCCTAAAGTCCTATTTCCTACTACACTACTTGGTAATTTATTTCATGTGTTGTTGGTTCTCTGTGTGAAGAACACTTTTCGTAACATTTGTGCTAAGTTTATCTTTAACAAGTTTCTAACTGTGCATTCTTGTTATAGAATTTATTTTAAAAGAACAACTGGAATCCTCTATACTTAATCCCCTTAATAATTTGAAACACATCAGTCATGTCACCTTTTAATCTCAGTTTGCTTAAACTGAAAGGTTCTGCACATCTCTCCTCATAGTTCATACCTTTCAGACTAGTTTCTCTCCTCTTAAAAAGCAGGGCTGCTCTTCAATTTAAAAATGTAATCAGAATTAATTGAACGATTAAAATTTTAATCAAAATAATCTGCATTTTAATCACAATTTATCATATTTTCTTTAAGCATACTAATATCTATAAAGCAGGAATAACTCTCTGATTAATTTCTGACGTAAAAATGTTTTCATAATTGCTTGATTATGCAAACTGTTTCAGTTAGTTTATTGAACAGTTTTGTAACAAAAACAATGACCACCAAGCATCAACCCAGGAGGCTGCTAAAATTTTTGGGAAAGCCAGTACTTATGGTTGAAAGACGACGTACCAAAAGCAATAACTGTAAAAATGATTAAATATTAAAAAACAGAAACATCAGATCCTGGTTCTCTCAGAAGTGGACAAATTTGTTGGTACCCTTACATCTCTTTGAAAAAGTGCCATATGCCTCCTGAATAGTGATAAAATGAAAAGCAATTGTCCCTCGTATATGTGTATGATTTTGAAATGTCATCCAGTAAAGTAAAACAAGTGTGACAAGAGATCAAGTATTACTCATTCTATAAAAATATTGTAAACTGGCCTGGACACATTTGCTGGTACCTCTAGAAAAGATCCTAAATAATTGGATTTGAGTGATTTATTTTTTTTTCCAAACTCACTGTTTTGAAATTTTTTTTTTCCATATCTCACAAGTCATGCAATCAGTAATTTAGCCGATTTAAATTGAGAAAAGTCATCAATCTGCTGTTTGGCATCATCGTATGTCTCATACTGAACATGAACCAGAGAAAGCAAAGGAGAGATTTCACTGAGCAAATCAGAAAGCATGTGAAAGGCTAAGGCTGTAAGACCCTCTACAAGCAGCGTAATGTTCCTATGTTATTAAGAAGTTTAAGGTCCATGGGACTGTAGCCAACCTCCATCGACACGGCACCAAGTGGTATATCGACCCAAGAATGGGCAGAGGGATAGTGAGAATGATAGACAAAGAGCCAAGGACAACTTCCAAAGCGATGCAAGGTCAAGGTCCATCAATGTCTGATCACACCATTTGTCGCTTATTGAGTGACAGTTTCTTCAATGGCAAAGAATCAAGAAGACTCCACTGTTGGAAGATAAACATAAAAAAGCCATACTGGGATTTGCTAAAATGTGCTTCTGGGTGAATTGCCTTTGGACAGATGAGAGAAACCTGGAGCTTTTTGGCAGGTTGCATCAGTTCTATCTCCATGGGAAACAAACGATGTTTTCAAATAAAAGACCACCAAACCTACAAGAAACATTAAGGGTGGTTGGTTATGTTTTCAGGCTGCTTTGCTGCATAAGGCATGGGGTGCCTTAAGTCTGTGGAGAAAGCAATGAAATCTCAAGATCAGCAAAACATACAGCCTAGTGTCAGAAGGCCCTTTCTTAATCGTAAAACACACAGCTAAAAGCACCAAAGAAAATGAGCTCTGATATGAATCCTATCAAACATCTATGAAAAGAAGTGAAACGTGCAGTCTGGAGAAGACCTTTGCATTGGAAGAATGGGCCAGACTACCAGTGGACAGTGCAGAAGTCTCATTGAGAGGTCAGAGAATAGCTTGTTTGTAGTAAAAGGCCATGCAACAAAATATTATGTTAAGGGTCCCATCATTTTTGTCCAAGCCATTTTCATTTGTGTTATTATTTGAATACTCTATTGAATCAAAACTCTAAAGCAAATTCAGATATACAGAATAAACAACGATAAGGGCCAATTACTTTGGTCAGTTTCAAGTTATTTCAGAGACTACTGTGGTTTCTTCCTTTTCATCAAGGGGTATCCACAAGTTTGTCCATGTTTGTATCCATTATTGAAAGTGTGTAATCCAGTTCAAGATTGCAGGGAGTCTGAATCAACCCTGGGTCAGGACAGGAACTTAACTTGGCTTGATTGTTAGCCTTTAGCAGGACACACCCCCACACTCTAATGCTTCACTGATTTGATAAGCAGAGTGTGTAGAAACAAAGTGGACTGGGGAAAATGTAGAAACACCACACAGAAAGTGGTCCAGCCATGTACAGAAGCTTGTGTAGTATACTATGTATCTGAGAAATTAGCTTCTGTGCTATTTTACTGACTTAGCTTTTACCAAAGTGTTCATAAAGAAGTGCAGTATATTCTGCGCATGTGTTGCATTTCAGCTTCTGTCTGTCAGTGTTTTATAATATACTGTGAATGCTTCATCATCCTGTTGTAACTTGAATCTGCTGGATCTCTTCACACCTGGTGTGTTTTTTTGGCACCTTGCCTGAATGTTTATTTTCTCTTGTCAAAAATGAATTAAGATTGCAACCATAAAATCTTTCAGTATCTTTAGTCCTAGTTGTGTCACGTGTATAGAGTACAATGAAATTCTGACCAAGATGCAAAATGTCACCACACTCCATCACCATGATAAACACAAATATTGGAGACTAAAGGACTTTATTATAATTAATTGCAAAAACGATTCTTACTTATTTTTGAGGTTCTGGTTACTTGAAAAAAACTCTGCTTCTGTTTCAATCTGGTTTAGATCTGTGTTGTATTTAGTGCAAAAAGATATCAGAATGCATAAAAAATACCAATTAAAGCTTAAAATACAGACATTTTTCCATAAATCAAACATAGTGAGATTTGATGTCTGTAAATGAAGATGTGTTGTGTAGCCGATTTCTGGTGACATTCACTCAGTCGTCGGTGATGTGCAGTGTTGAATTTCAGCTGTCATCTTTCAAAGTAGATGGTTAATTTAAGCTCAAACATTAACATAATGTCCAAATGCGGCTGGAGTGACTTAATTATTGGCTGACCTCTGCATGTTGGGAGCATTGCCATTACTCGTTAAAACACAGTGAGCTAATTTTTTTTTTGTTTGTTTAGCTTGGCACAAAAGTCTTGAAAGCTTTGCGTCTGGCAGACATTATTTCATAAGTTTAAACACATGATGAATATGCAACACTAATGCTGGATAACAGGGAACACCTTTGTGGTGGTAATCAGCAACACCCACATCTTTTATTGTTGACTTAATTCAGAAACCAAAATCGCTGCCTAGCACAGAAAATATAAAATCCAAAAGAATATGCTCATTGGTGTGAACTGCAGTACTATTTTTGTTTTTGGCTTTCTGTTATTTTCATTTTTTTATTTAGATTACTGTTGTTCTACTATAATTACATTTTTTAAATATATATCAAATTTACTTTTTTCAGTTGTACTATTTCTGTAAACTAGACCTTAGTGAAACATCAGTTTTAAATTAATTTAAGTGCAACATCTTCAGTCTTGTCTGTCAAAAATAATTTTGCAAGGATGGAATCCCAGGTGTGAAGGTGATTGAACCACTAGGCTCAAGTAACCATAATGTTATACAGATCTGTGTTTTGGCAGAATACAAAGACTAAAACTGTTAAGTTTCACTATGGTAGGGAAAATTTGGAACAGATGCACCAAAGTTTGAAAGGGATCAGTTGGGATAAGTGTGAGGACAGTCAAGGAGCAGGTTTAAAACCATTGTGCATACGAGTTATCCAACATTTTGGATTTATAGTGAGAAAAAAACTATGCATTTGGTAATTTAGGAGATGAAAAGAAATTGTAAAGGAAAAAAAAACTGACAAAAAAATGCACGACTTAACTCTAGTGCTGACTGTAGGTCATATGAGAGCATGAAGGCCATGTAATGTGCATCAGGGATCTGTTTCACCTTCCAGCCAGGATGCTAAATATATGAAGAGATTCATACTATTTATGAACAGAGTTCTTAAATGGGCAAAGGTCTGCTTTAAATAACTTTCGCATTCTGCATTTGTGGTTTGAACGTAGTAATAACCTACTTTTCAACAAATAACCTAAACATGCCTTCTGCAATAAACCAATAAATACAATTTATTCACTAGGATAATAGAAGAATATTTGCAAGTATACAATCTGTATAATATATAGATGAACTACAATTAAAACCAAACACATACATTTATGTTTAGCTTAGTTGAACTATATAGAAAGGCACATCATTTATGAATTCTGATCTTGTAATTTATGTGGTCAAGATTGATAAATTCTTTAACTACCCCTTACATTTCTAGCATCTGCACCATGGTAATGGTGTTCATTTTCTCAGAACTAGTCTACACCGATTTCCACCGCCCTCTCACACACACATTTTATGCGTATGTAAGCAGGATGTTGCCTTGAACTTTCTTATTGCTTTTAGGAAGAAGAACTTATAATTGCTGTTGCTTTACTTTAGCTAGGTTTGGAATCGTGGCACCCTCTTCTATCTCCAATACAGATAAGTCTTCAACTCTTCCAGTCTAGTACCTGTTTACCATTTGAAGTATAAAGGATTGTTCCAGCTTTTGTTACAGGCAACAGGTCCCTGCAATGGAGCAGAGGTTATAGCCAGCGCAAGAGCACTAAGCATGTAGACAGAGCATGGATCTGGTATTTACAATGGGTTATAAAGGAAGGTGTGGATCTGTTGCCATTGGTTTCTTGGGTGCACAATAGGCCAAACATTTGTTTGACAATTTGTGCTAAGTTTTGTTCACCAGGGTTTCGAGTCATTGAGTTAGAACTCATTGTTCACTGACCTCGTGTTTAAAAGGTGCATCACAAAGTGCTTTACATGCACACAAATTAACGGGTTAAGGTGAATAACCCAGTTAAAGGCCGAAACCTACTTTGTTAAAAATCTATGTTTGCAGTGGCCCTTCATAAAGTTTTGGGACAGACACATTTTTTCCTTGATTTACCACTTTGATCCACAGTTTAAAATTACAAATCAAATAATTTAGATGTGATTAATGTGGATTTTGCCAACGTTAAATTAAAGGTATTTGCATATACTGTATTTCCGTTGCACACTTCTTATACTTGGTCATTCTATTTCAAGGCACTGTAAAGTTTGGTTTGTGATTACTCAGGTATGTTTCATTGCTTCATAAGATATCTTAGCTTGCTTCTACCCTTTGGAGTCTGTAGCTGCCAACATAAGGACAAGAGCTGCACCACTGAAAGTCAAAGAAGCCATTATGAGGCAGAAAAATAAAAATAAAATAATTTGAGACATTAGTAAGACCTTAGGATGACCTAAATCAGCTGTCTGGAATTTAATGAAGAAGAACACACAGGTGAGCTCAACAATCGCAAAGGGACTAGTAGGCCAAGAAAGACCTTCACTGCTGATGACAGAAGAATCCTCACTATGGTAAATAAAAAGCCAATGTATAAAACATTTTACATTTTCTGTGACCGAAATGAATACCCTTAAATTAAAGTCTACAATGTCCACTTTAATTATTTCTAAATTGTTTGAGTTGTCAAAGAAGCAGAAGTATTGCGTTAGATTACTTGTCAACTTTATGAAGTAATCTGACTGCATAACGCACGTAACATTTAATATGTTACCCTTCTGTTGTCGAGGTTGTGATGCTTAGCTTTGCACTGAACATTCAGTACATCAATGTAAATGTAGAGATTTCTGAAATATTCGGACAGATTATTTCAGCTAGTATACAATCGCCTGAAGATTTGACTCTGGAAATTTATTTTGTAGAGGCTTCCACCTGTGGCTGCTGAAAGAGTGAAAGAAGCAAATGCTTGTGCAGGCTGGCAGAGTGCAATGGAACATGCACAGACTACAAAATCCTTAGCGGTAACGTAGTGAAAGGTTTACTTGGGCACATAATCAGATTATTCACAGACAAGTGCACATGTCTTAACTCAGTTTCGCTAACTGAAATAATGGTTTACATGGCATTTTAGAAACCAGGTTTCTGTGAATAAATGGGTTATTCAGGCTGATTTAAGTGCATCTAGTGAGGCATCTCTGGATGTCACTTTTTTGGGAATTGATCTGTTTTATTATATAAGGCCCAGAAACTAGTGGAGAGAAATGACCATTTACTTAACGTCACCTCTTGGATAGCTGATAAGGGATATCCAACACTCTCGCCCTGTCCTTAAATTTTTCTCATGTGCCACAGGCCTTCTTTATCTTCCTGTGGCCTGGTCCCTCACAACACATTTTCCTCTTTAACTCATTACTACTTAAAAATGCTGGAAATAAATAAACTGTATTATAATCTTGTCTATATCTGCTGGGCAGACAAGTCACCTTAACTAAAATTCATCAGTGGTGTCTTAAGTTTCATCTTTCGCATATTCAATACAAAATGCACCTTAACCCAGTTATTCATAGATATTTGGTTTCAGAAATGGCCATGTAAACCTTAATTCTGGATAGAGAAATCGGGCTAACACATAGATTTGTCTGTGAATAACCCAGTTATTTGGCCATGTAAGCCCTTTACTGCATTAAAGTTAAGGTCTTGGTAGTCTATGCATGTCGGTTGTACTTTGTTCACCTTCTTTTAGAACATAACAATCTAGAAAAGAACAGGCCATTCAGGCCAACAAAGCTCACCAGTCCTATCCACTTAATTCTCCTAAAGAAACATAAAGTCGAGTTTTGAAAGTTCTTTAAGTGTTACTGTCAACCACACTACTTGGTAGCTTATTCCAAGTATCTATGGTTTTCTGTGTCCCCGTGTTCATGATGAACTCATTTTAAAATAACAGCCTTGATCCGCTGGAATAATTCACTTCATAATTTTAAATACTTTGGCACCTCTTAATATTCTTTTGCTCACATCTTTTCATCTTTCTTCATAATTCATTCTCTGTAGTCATGGAATTATTCTAGTTGCCCTTCTGTGGACCTTTTCTAGTGCTGCTATGTCCTTTTTGTGGCCTGATGACCAAAACTGCACACTACTCAGGATGTGGCCTCACCAGTGTGTTGTAAAGCTTCGGCAGAACCTCCTGTGACTAGTACTACACACATCAAGGTGCTATATAACCTGACATTCTGTTTGCCTTCTAAACACTGTCTGGAAGTTGATAGCTTAGAGTCCACTATGATTCCTAAATCCTTCTCATAAGGTGTGCTTTTGATTTTTAAACCTCCTATTATGTATGTGTATTGAAACTTCACATTTTTACTTCTTATGTGTAATACTTTACATTTACTGACATTAAATTTCATTTGCCACAAATCTACCTAAGCCTGTATGCTTTTTAAGTCCTGTAATGATTTAATAGGTTCCAAGTTATCTGCCAATCTACCTATCTTGGTATCATCTGCAAACTTAGAAATATAAGTAAGCTGGTTATCAAAATCATATACATATACATATACATATACATATACATATATATATACACATATATATACACACACACTTTCGGGGTGATGATTGACCTCCAAGTTTATTCCTCTTTTTATTTAATTGTAGAATCAACTCTCAGCAGCAGATAGCAGGGTGGCTGTTTTCACCCCTACCACCTTCACTGTCACTTCCCCTACTTCTTCATATCTTAAATCATTCTTGAGGCAGATTGAAGACTTAAGTGTCAGCTTAAGTGAAAAATTAAGGAAAACGTACTAAGTAATTGCAACACAAACACTGACTTAATCAGTTTTTACACGAAAAGAATCACATGAAAAAAGAGAAGAAGCGGGCCACTAAGGTGGAGAAAAGAAGAGCTTCTCAGGAAGCATCAAGCACATCAACTTCTGAGCAAACGAATGCTAAACGTACAAAGAAACAGTATGAAAACTATGCATGCTCAAGTCAAGTGAATTCACTGCACGTTATTGTGCAGTGTGCCGTTACTGGTGTGATGATATTTGCCACTTTCCAGTCATTCGGAATCTCTCCAGTGCGCAGTTATTTCCTAAAAATATGCGTCACGGGTTTATATATGTATTCACTAGCATCCTTAACACTAGAATTACCAAAACCTACGAAAAAACTCGTAACCCAGCTCACCTTAAATCCCTTCACACCTTTCCGTCTGCATCTTTCATCTTGTAAATGTGTTGAGAAGCACAAGCAGCAAACAGTCTGCTATACCATCCCCTCCACCGCCGCAGAACGGGCAAGAAGTTCTCCCAGTTCAAGCCTTGATTATGTGGGAGTGAGCCACCTCGTTAAAACAAAAACGTTTTTCATGATTTAATAGTAAATGACATAATACAAGTACAATACGACAGCTTCCGTGGTGCAGCGGTAAGAACTGCTGAGTTATAAGTCAGTGGATTTCAAAACCAACTCCCCGCAAATTTACTGTTTTGAGTAGTAAGCTGCTCTTATTGTTAATATTATACAATAAAAACATACATTTGATTTGTGTCTGTAGCAGCCAGTGTAAATTTATAGTACTTGTAAAAGGTAGCGTTTTTTTTTTTTTAAAACCTTTATTCTTTCAGCTACGATGCAACACCCACCCCCACCACCCCAGATCTGATGCTGTTAGTTTTTATCTGAAACTGGGAGTAACTGTAGATATGAGTGGTGTTTTAAGACAATGGAACTGGAAATTCTTTCATCTCAATGGATAAAGGCTGACACACAAATGCTGGTGAATCTGCCTTATTCGTATCTCATTGTCACTTTAATTTTGTTTTATTCAGTTTTATTGAGTGTTCCTGCTCATGCTGAATTAGTATGCTCCTTATGGTCCATGATGTCAAAGCTGCAGTGACAAAAAACAGAGACATAGGTATATATGATATTTGGAATAATTCATTTTATGACCTGTAATGTACATTTCAGCAAACTTTGTGGCACTGATGCAAAATATTATTCATATACATTTGCATGCCTTTTTGCGGTTGTAATCAT
The DNA here is from genome assembly GCF_016835505.1 of Polypterus senegalus. Taxonomy (NCBI): domain Eukaryota; kingdom Metazoa; phylum Chordata; class Cladistia; order Polypteriformes; family Polypteridae; genus Polypterus; species Polypterus senegalus. Next base: position 53,481,831 of record NC_053171.1, read on the forward strand.
TGACTGCGTTTTTTTACCCCCGTTCTTGGCCAATCTCCACATTTTGGTGCATGGTGGTGTTTCTTTTGTACTCCAGGACAAGCAGAGGAAAGAATAGTACAGAGAGGTCAGTTCTGCACTATATGCAATCATCAAATTCAAATGTTAACAGTTCCCACACACCCAAGGACTGTCCTTCCTACATTTACAACATGTGTACCTTTTGCAGTGTACACACTTCTCACTTCTGCTGTGGTTCCTATAACACTGAAGGGGTGCATGACACTGACTGACTGAGTTTGTTTTCCTGGGGGAAGCGGCGGTCTTGGAACAGAGGCTTATCGATGTTGCATCCTCTTTTGCTTTATCCATCACCTTTTCTTGTAAGAAATGACGACGAAATTCCTCTGAAAGTTGAGCAAGGAATACTCTTGTTTTCTCAGTGGACCACGTGAATGCCTTGCACAGTACATGTATGTTCATTGCTGCCAGGTCAAGCTTGTTATAGCATAAGCATCCAGCCACCCACGTGCTTCTGCTCGTACTGAATAATCTCACTCCTTCTGGTGCACGATGTCAACGCAGAACCGGGCAAAAAAAGAAAGAGACAAATATATGTGACATTTTGAAGAAATTATTTTATGATCTGAATAGTACCAATCAGAAAACATCATTGCACTAATGCAATGTTATTGGAAAATGAACAGCATCAGATCAGGTGTGAATTTATGCTGGTGCTGTTAGTTAAATCTGGGAGGGAGGGAAAGCGTGAACGTGACTCAGAGAATAAAATTGAATTAAAAGAGAAAAAAAGTTAACCTTTACAAGTACACAAATTTACACCGGCTGTTACAGACTCATATCAAATGTATGTTTTTATTCTAAAATAGTAAGAATAAGAGCAGTTCACTTCTCAAAACAGATGCGTCCAGGATCGAACTCATGACCATTTGATTGCCAGTCAGCAACTCTTACCACTGCGCCACAAAAGTGGTCACACTAAAAATGTGTCAATGTCACACCCTAACGCAAGTTCTTTTTCTGCAGTTATATTCTTGAATAAAAGTGTGCTTGTTTTGTTATACTTGTACCTTTTGTGAAAGTGTTTATTTGATATTTGGACTTCAGGGTTCACACATTATACGCTTCATGTCTACATTTTGTCAATTACTAAAACATGAAAAGCATTTCTGTTTTAACAAAGTGTTTACATAGATGATTGTAGACACGGAATACACATGAAATGCATGTGTTCTAAATAACGATATAGTATTTACTCTCTACAACTCTAAGCAACTGACACGCAGGTAAACGCTGAGCTGAGAAAACTTTGTGCGGTGGTGGGGGGGATATGATAGCAGGCTGCTTGCTGCTTATCGACAGATTTACAAGACAAAAGACGCTGACGGAGAAGTGCGAAGGGATTTAAGGTGGGACGGATTTACAGGTTTTTTGTAGGCTTTGGTAATTCTAGTGTTAATTCTTCTTTATTATTCCTGATGTACTTCACCCCCTCTTTCACTGTTCTTTTACTACTAACATAGAGCAGTTAAGTCAAAAGATAACCCTAATAGATTCTTTACTATTCCCCTCCAACTGTCTTTTAGGCTCCCTTATATCCTTCTTAATGTTTGCCCTCATGTTCTCATATGCCCTACGATTCATTTCGGATTTATTAGCCTTGCAACCCTTATAAAGCTGTTTTTTTCCTTTGCAGCTTCATTTTTTTAACTCTTTATTAATCCACTGTGGAGTTTTTTAAAGTTTCCTATTAATTCCAAATTGTGGTATGTTCCTGTCCTGCATTACATGTAAAACATTTTTAAACCTGCTCCACTGCTCCTCGACTGTCTCCATACTTATAAGCTTATCCCAGTCTATCCTCCTTAGACTTTGCCGCATCTGCTCAAAATTTGCCCCACCAAAGTTAAAGTTAACAGTTTTAGTCGTTGCATCCTCACTCTTATAAAACACTGAGAACTGTATTATATTATGGTCATGTAACCCTAGTGGTTCAAACACTTCTACACCCTCAATTCTATCCTGATTATTACAAAATACTAAATCCAGACAAGTTTCACCCTGCATTGGTGCTTTAAACATGCTGTGTTTAAAAACAGTCACTGATTACTTCTAAAAACATATGCTGTTGTGTTCCTCCATTTGCAAAGTTATCCCAGTTAATATTCGGATAATTAGTTCCCCCAAGACTATAACATCCCCTAAAAAGATGTGTGTTGAAATTACTGTCTACTTTGGACAGTCTATAACACACTCCTAAAATAAGACCTGTTTCCCTAATGCTTTCCAGGCAAAGCCACATGTCCTCACTAAGATGGGGCTCATTGTCCAATTGAAGAGGACTTGTTTTTAAATTCTGTTTGACATAAACAGCAACTCCATGTCCTTTTCTGTTCTGTCTATCCTTCCTAAAATATGTATCCCTCAATGTTACACTCATCCCTATCTTTGTTATATAGCCAGGTTTCCATTATTGCTATAATATTATAATTGTGCTCTACTACATGCAACTCCAATTCACTACTACATGCAACTCCAATTCACTTTCCTTATTGTTGATACTGCTAGCATTAAGGTAAGCTATTTTTAATATATTACTCCTTCTATATTTAAATGTTGTATTAGAATTTACATTACTACAGATTTTTATTTCTACATCATTGCTTGTTCCTCCACGTATAATTCTAAACCTGGCCTGTCCTAAACTCCCTGCCCTCCCAATTCCCTAGTATAAGAATTCCTCAACTAGCCTACTCATATGCCTTCCCAATACATTGATGCCCCTTCAGTTCAGATGTAACCCATTATGGCGAAACAGGTCCCATCTGTTCCAAAGGAGTCCCATTGCCCCATAAACCTATAACTTTCTACCCTGCACCAAGATTTGAGCCACGCGTTAAGCCTTCTAATCTCAATCTTAACTGGACTGGCTTTGTATACGCTGTCAGCAGCCACATGTAGAAGAGTCTAAAAGATACGTTTTCTGAGACAAATGCTGGGGCAATTGCATTGTGTTTTAAACTGAAAAATAAAAATCTGACTCAATTTCAGTTGAATGCACAGTGCTATTTTAGGCAGCACAATCTCAGGAACAGTAGTGTAATGCATTAAGTAGTCTGATTACTTTTTAAAGCCACGGGTAACCTAACGCAATACTTACTTTATTTATGTAAGAATACCTGCATTTTTACCTGCGCAGTTTAATGACGATAGAGCATTTTGCCAAAGGACAGCTCCAGAAATGTACTTGCACATATAAAGAGAGGTTTTTAAGAAACCAGGTTTTTGTCTACTAGGTCAATGACCTTTGTGATGATACATCTTTAAGTGTCTCCTTAAGTTAGCAAATCTAATATGATATGAAGTTACTTAACATGACCACCGTAATATGTCAAAAATAAATATGGTTTCAGCCAGCAGTTGTTTTATTGAGCAGTTCATGTGGTTTTGCAGAATACCATCATCTGGTTTTAATTAAAAGATCTTTTGAATTCTCACTAAGGAAAAATCTAAATAACAGAACAAAGAGAATGAAACAAAATGTAGCCATTCATTTTCTGAATCTGCTCGTTCTATTCAGGGAAGCTAAGGCCTCACTCTTGGTCAATAAAGTGACATACAGCACATGATACACAGAAATCTCTGAATAAATTGACAACTGTTTTCTTCATCAGTTATCCTCTACGACTTCAATCAGTTTTTGCAGCCCTAGTGTCGCGAAAAATATTTTGTGACTTATTTGTTGTTGTTTTTAATTATTGAATCATTTATTTATTTCAATGACATGCTACATGTAGTTTGAACTGTCACCCTTCAAGGATGTGAGAGTGGGCTCCAGTGATGACCGTTTTTTAATTGGTGTGTCCTCTTCTAGTTGAGTAAGTAGTTGGCAGAATGGATGGAGATGTTTGGCTGTCAAGTGCCACATTTACATCAGACACTGCAGATGCAGACTAAGGAGAAGATGGTGAACTCTGTGGTTCTTGCATTAAAGTAGCTGTCCTAATTCTGGGCATCTGTTACATGCATTTCTGTGCAGCACAAACACAATGTTGTGTGTGACCCTAATGCTAGTCACTCACAGGTGCACGCTGGTGGCTGCATATCGTTCACTTTAGAAATCCAGCTGCTCATTGCTCTTAATTATTAATGTGCATGTTAGTGCTTTAACAGTATTCAGTTTTAGTATGTGAAAAAAGAGTTCAGATCTTCCAGCTCTGCATGGTATGATCATTTTTTTTTTTTTAAGGAAGACCCAAGTGTTAAGATAAGGTAGCTCTACTCACTCATCACGGTGCCAGAGAGTGCTGACATGTTGTATGTTGCTTGGCCCATTCAAGTAAGAATTTGACTAGACTCTGTACACGTCGCAATAAGGACCCTATAAATCTGTAAAGACCAGATGCACATTAATTGAATTGGTCTCTTGTGATAACAGATGGCTAACACAGACTCATTCTTTGTCTTCACAGTGCATTTGCAAGATACCCCAATGGAGTGGTGGTTCATTACTTCTGCTGCAAAGACCGCAGTGTATGTCCGACTGAGCTCTGAACTTGGGACTGGCTGGCAGCTTCACTTCCTTGGATTACAGGCTGTTTTGCTCAACCTGATGCCTGGAAGAAGCCGTAAACATTAGACAGCAGATAATAAGGGGCAAGGATGAGCTTTCTCTCATGTGCTCCAGCTGTTGAATTTGGAAGAGGAAAAACAGAGAAAGGAGGACATTAACTGGATTAAGCAGTTTTGTTTCTATGCTGCTTGTTCTGTGGCTGTACATGCAAGCAGCTGGGACCTTCCCAATCTAACTTTTATACAAGGGGAGGTGCAGCCAAAGGAGGGATCATGACAGCCTGGTGGGAAACAGACAACTGGCATATAGGGACAACTGCAGACAGGATGGGAAAAGGAAAAAAAAAAAAATTCTGAGCTGGCGCAGGCCACAGGGGAGTGGGGATTTGTGTGCTTTGTTTGACCTCTCCTGCTTGGAGGATTGTCAATCCCTGTAGGGAAACATGATCTTATTGGAAAGGGTTTAATACCTCCACCCCATGTGCTGCCTTTTGCTTGAAGTGTTACTCATGGGCTAAACATGCAGCTTGAAAATAATCTTGAGCTAAAATGAAGTCAGAGAAAACCGAGGAACTGACTCGAATAAAAAAAAATCAGATAAGAAGAAACCAGGGGCTTAAGCACAATGGACAGCCCACAGCTGGGATCACTTCAAAAATAAAACGGTTTCTTCTTCAGACATGTGCCCACTTTATGTTAAAGAACCGACTACTGAGATGTAATTGAAACAGAGGACTACATTGACATAGTTGATAACTGAACTCCGGCCAGTTACTTCTCTGACACGTTCTAATGCTCCTCCAGTCTGCTGGTTTGCAACAGCGTCTACGAACTTGCACCTGTTCTTCAGTGTTTTTCTTTCACTTTTTAGAGCTGTGCCTACAGTCCATCTCTTTATTTTTTTGTCTTGGTTTGCCAAAAACACCCACTCTGATCTGAAATTGCTTTTATGCTTTTCTGTCAAAAAAACACAAGCTTTATTTTTCCATTTTTGGAGCAGAGTTACATATGTAGTGCTTGTTGGCCTTTAAAATGTGGGTTTTAGTGGGACCAGCTGCCTCTTATCGGTAAATTGTACTTTGATCGATTAGAAAGATGTGGCAAAAATCGCCTTATCGATTCACTGGTGTCTTACTGTGGCTGATACAATGTGATAAATAGCTGGAAATTATGGCTGAGATGACATATGGATGGTAGGTGAGGTGAAGAATTGAAAGGACAGGAGCTGGCAACATCACACACAGTCGTCTCCATGCCATTTCAAGATGCTACTTTTTATGCACCTAAAGCACTTTTATTCTTTTGATGGACAGCTGTACCAGAGTGCCTAATAATTGTTTCTTCTTATTAATGTCACATTGCGCTTGAGGGGATCTCTTTATGCTTGATCACTGACTTGTAGTGATGGGGATCCTGCTTGCTCACGCACTCTGGATTTTTTTCTTAGGTGACAAGGAAATATTAGGACAGAGGACATTCTAATGCATGCAAGTGAACTAAAATCGGTCAAAGTGGGGGGAAAAAAACTACATTTATTATAATGTGTCTTTCTAGCAGGAGGTTGAATTTGTGTGGTCACCACTGCATCCAGTCAGACGTTTGTACAGAAGCACTTGTATTATAGTTCCTCTTTTAGGCACCTTGTATGTAAAGTGTTTATAATTGCATATCCAGTCTCATTCTGTAAAGGACCTGATCCTATCACAGCTTTGGACAGCTTAATATGAACAAACTTAATAAAAACTATTAAAGATTTTAAAACACTTATTAATTTCTGTCATGGATATTTCAACACAGGAATTTTTTTTTTTAATTTCCAAATTGCAGTCCTGCGTATTTGAGTGCTTACAGTATTTGTTGTATGGAGCTGGACAGACGCGTTCCCTACATCTGGTCAGGTAGGACAGCATGCTTTAATTTCAATATTTTCCACCTTAAATACAAGATTTAAATAATTGATGCCTTTCTCAATTCAAACGTTGGGTTCTTTTGAACTCCAGTTCCAAATTTTGAGAGTTGCTGTTTGTTCATGCACTTTTGGTCATGCCCTGTTTTAGACTCAATTTCACACCACATTAAATGTGTGAAGAGCAAATAAAACTCCCTAAGCTGGAGTCAGGTCAGTTTTCTATTTCTGAGGTTTGATTTTTTTCTCTTGTGATTTGTTTGATTTAAGGTGACCAGAGGAGGTTCCATAGATAGACTGATTCTTTTGCATAGGATATAATCTGAAGGATACAGTATTAAAGACTGTAAAGTGGTGGCAGCAGAAAGTGTAGTTAGGCACCATGGGTTGGTGGTCTATAGGATGACATTGGAGATCAAGAAGAAGGGGAGGAGAGTGAGGGCAGAGCCAAGGATCAAATTGTGGAAATTGAAAAAGGAAGACTGCAAGGTTGAGTTTAGGGAGGAGATAAGACAGGCATTGGGTAGCAGTGAAGAGTTACCAGACAGCTGGGAAACTACAGCAGATGTAGTAAGGGTGACAGCAAGAAGGGTGCTTGGCGTGACATCTGGACAGAGGAAGGAGGAAAAGGAAACCTGGTGGTGGAATTTGGAAGTACAGGAGAGTTTACAGAGGAAGAGGATGGCAAAGAAGAAGTGGGATAGTCGGAGAGATGCAAAAAGTAGACAAGAGTACAAGGAGATAAGGCATAAGGTGAAGAAAGAGGTGGCGAAGGCTAAAGAAAAGGCGTATGATGAGTTGTATGAGAGTTTGGACACTAAGGATGGAGAAAAGGACCTGTACCGATTGGCTAGACAAAGGGACCGAGCTGGGAAAGATATCCAGCAGGTTAGGGTAATAAAGGATAAAGATAGAAATGTACTCCCAAGCGAGGAGAGTGTGTTGAGCAGATGGAAAGAGTATTTTGAAAGGCTAATGAATGAGAGAGAAAGAGAGAAGGTTGGATGATGTGGAGTTTGTGAATCCGTAAATGCAACGGATTAGCAAGGAGGAAGTAAGGACAGCTATGAAGAGGATAAAGAATGGAAAGGCCGTTGGTCCAGATGACATACCTATGGAAGCATGGAGGTGTTTAGGAGAGATGGCAGTGGAGTTTTTAACCAGATTGTTTAATGGAATCTTGGAAAGTGAGAGGATGCCTGAGGAGTGGAGAAAAAGTGTACTGGTGCCAATTTTTAAGAATAAGGGGGATGTGCAGGACTGTAGTAACTGCAGGGGAATAAAATTGATGAGCCACAGCATGAAGTTATGGGAAAGAGTAGTGGAAGCTCGATTAAGAAGTGAGGTGATGATTAGTGAGCAGCACTATGGTTTCATGCCAAGAAAGAGCACCACAGATGTGATGTTTAAGCATATGACAGGGTGCCTCGAGAGGAGATGTGGTATTGTAAGAGGCAGTCAGGAGTGGCAGAGAAGTATGTAAGGGTTGTACAGTGGTGAGAACTGCAGTTGGAGTGACGGATGCATTCAAGGTGGAGGTGGGATTACATCAGGGATCGGCTCTGAGCCCTTTCTTATTTGCAATGGTGATGGACAGGTTGACAGACAAGGTTAAACAAGAGTCCATGTGGGCTATGATGTTTGCTGATGACATTGTGAACTGTAGCGAGAGTAGGGATCAAGTCGAGGAGACCCTGGAGAAGATGGAGGTTTGCTCTGGATAGGAGAGGAATGAAGGTCAGTAGGAACAAGACAGAATACGTGTGGAAATGAGAGGGAAGTCAGTGGAATGTTGAGGATACAGGGTGTAGAGCTGGTGAAGGTGGATGAAGTTAAATACTTGGGATCAACAATTAACGGGGATTGTGGAAGAGAGGTGAAAAAGAGAGTGCAGGCAGGGTGGAATGAGTTAGGAAGTGTGTCAGGAGTAATTTGTGACAGACGGGTATCAGCAAGAGTGAAAGGGAAGGTCTACAGGATGATAGTGAGACCAGCTATGTTATATGGGTTGGAGACGGTGGCACTGACCAGAAAGCAGGAGACAGAGCTGGAGGTGGCAGAGTTAAAGATGTTAAGATTTGCACTGGCTGTGATGAGGATGTATAGGATTAGAAATTAGTACATTAGATGGTCAGCTTAAGTTGGATGGTTGGGAAACAAAGTCGGAGAGGCGGAGGAGATTATATTGGTTTGGACATGTGGAGAGGAGAGATGCTGAGTATATTGGGAGAAGGATGGTAAAGGTAGAGCTGCCAGGGAAGAGGAAAAGAGGAAGGTCTATGAGAAGGTTTATGGATGTGGTGAGAGAGGACATGCAGGTGATGGGTGTAACAGAACAAGATGCAGAGGACCGAAAGATATGGAAGAAGATGATCTGCTGTGGCAACCCCTAACGGCAGCAGCTGAAAAAAGAAGATGATTTTCCCTTTGTGTGTGTGTGGTTTTTTTCACATACTTCTCAAGAGGTATGCCGGTTAACACCTTGGTGACTCTGAATAAGCTAAGTGTCATCTGCAGGGTTGTCAAGTTCAACAACTCTAAATTTCCATTCAGCAGGTCCTGAAGGTGGAAGGTTGGGTGGACTTTTCAGCATTAGGGGGATTTAGCTTTCTCTGATGCTTGTAAACTACAGAGGGTGTTCTCAAGCAGCCCTAAACCTAATAAATGTCCTGACAACAGGTAACATTAAAAAAAAATTAAAATTCATTGAGGTCAGTAAAGGTGTCATTAACTAAGGGTGAACCAAGAGTGACAAATATACAGAATAGCAAACCAGCCTCACTTGAGCTTTGTTGAATTTAGCTTCCTGAACCCTTGCAGTCCTCACTTACCTCTTACTTATTACTTTATCATTGTCCTTGAACACCTCCCCTTTTTGATGCAAGCCCTTACATCATCTCCAGGCCAGAGATCAAAAGTCATTTTCAAGACAGACCTTCAGAAGACTTGTAGAGTAATGGCCATCCATCCAGAGCATACAGTATTTCTGGGCTGCGAAAAACCCTGTAGGAGGGCTAGTACTGTACCTTCAAAAGATCAAGCTGTCAATAACGGGCTGGGCCACAGCTGAAGCCACCTGCTGCTTCTCAGAGTGACCCAGAGGACTGACTGGCAGCTGGAGACCTTGTTTGGCTGCTGGCATGACTCCCTCAAATCCCTGGGCGACTTCCCCAGTGTCCAGATTGCAGTGTTACCAAGTCCAGTTGGGCTATTTTTGTGTTTTTTGTTTTTTTTTTTTTAATAAAAACAGTGCTTTGGGCTATATCTCAAGCCCTTTCCTTCGCTCTGTTAGCCTTCTGTTTACCCTTCCCTGTTCTTGAGAACTGACAAAAAGAAATCAGAGGAGTTGTTCTATGCAATTAGACAATTAGATGACAAGAAAAGCTACTTGAATGAATTCAGACCTTTTTATGATAGATGGTGTGGAAACCTGGGGCACATGCAGCTGCCCCATACCTGACACAGACAGGTAGAGACACTAGTTTGCCACACAACACACGTTTATTCACATGGGAAGAGCTTTTCCGTAACTCCCCACATCAGCACAGTACAAGCAACAATTGCACAGTCCAGCACAAAACCCTTTCCTCCTCCTTTCTCCTCCTCCTCCACTCTTCTCCCTGCATGCTGCATCCACCTTTTCCCAACTCTGGCTCTTTGAATGGAAGGAGGCAGTCTTTTTTATGTTGCTCCTGGGAGTGCTTCAGGTGGCTCATTAGTGTTACCTGGAATCACTCAAAGGTGTGATGGAAGTTCAAGGAAAAGGCTCTGCAGCTCCCCCTGGCGGCCCCCACAGAACCCAAATATGAGCTGCACCAAACTCCAACTCCCAGCATGCTCGGTGGAAATCTGTGGTGCCACATCACTGTAGCGTCCCAAGGTAGGCAGTGCCTTGCAGATGCTCTCTCCCCCACTCCTTCGTTCTGGAACACAGCCCCCTTGATAAAGGAGGGGTCACTGTGTATGTATATGTGTATATATGTGTGTTTTCCACAGTATATAATATATAATATAAAATATTGTGGCAGGCGGCCAGGGCCCATGCCCGACCGGGATGCCCCTGCTACATATGTTCCGGGGATAAGGCATGGGAAACCCAATACCTCCCCCTGGACGCTAGATGGCAGCCTCCTGGGTTCGGAGCGGTGCCTTGGTTTCCCGCAAGGCTCCATGGGAACTGGAGTTGGGTGCAGCCCTGTTGGGTCCTGCAGGGACCACCAGGGGGTGCTGCTGCTGGAATTCGGCGATCAACCACCTGGAGCACTTCTGGGTGGACTATAAAAGGGCCCAGCAACCACCACTCAATGGCCAGAGTCTGGAGAAGGAGGAGGACGAAGCTTAACGGAGAAGTGGTGGAGGAAAAGAGTGTTTAGAGAGCTTGTGTTTATTTGTACTGGGGACCGCGTTGTGCCTGTGGGGATTACGGGGAAAATAGTTTTATTTTAGGTGTGCCTCTGTGTCGGGTTGGGTGCCTTTATAGTGCCTTTTTACAATATATTATATAGTTGTTAGAGAGATGGTGAAAAATGACCTTTATTTAAAAATAAGCTTTGTTTTAGATAGGTACTTTACAGAAAAAAATAAACAATTGAACAAGAGAAGCATTTTAATTTTTTTTATTTTGTATGTATTATGGATACATATTTTCATACATATTAAAGTATGTAATTTAAGGAAATTTTATTTTAGTATTTTTATGGTCACTGAACAGTGTGCCTATGGAGTTTCATTTTGTTAATAAAAATGAACTGATAACACCTTTGCTCTACAGTTTGCTAATAAAAATAAAGTTTATTATACTGTAGGGGCAAGGCTGCCATGTATCTGGTTATGCAGGTGATTAGTGTAAAAAAAAATTTAAGGGATAAAAGAAAAACCCATTGGAATCGGCTGATGAAGTAACATGAAATCGGTGATGGGCATCAGCCATAATAAACCTGATCGGAGTGTCCGTAGTATGTACCTCAGATCTCCACGGGGGGTTCACGCCCTTGCTGATCGGTGAGTCAGTTTGTAAAGTCCGGTGCTACGGCTGTTTTCTTGTGCCACTGTGCAGGTTTGGAGCTATCCTTGGGCTGGCAGTTTTTTCATGACCTGACAACCCTGCCAGACCGGGTAGCGTTCTCGACCAACTCCCAGACAGCTTCTCAACAACCCATCAGCTCAGCGCTCTGGATTGGATGTTCTCCTCAGCCCCCCGCAGTAATTGAAAGACAAATGGACTTGGCTACATTTTGATTTTAATGATGAGCTGCAGAATTCTGTCACACTTTTCCTATCTTACACATTGTTGTAATCTTTATGATACTTCAGATCAGATACACAACAGCCTGTTTGGTGGGGTTGTTCATTAAGCTCAGCAGGTACTGAAGCCTTGTATGGCGCTTTTCCACTGCATAGTACGGCACAGCACGGTTCAGTACAGCTCACCTTGGTTCGGCTCAGTTCAGCTCGGTTTGCGTTTCGACTGCAGTTTAGTACCGCTTTAGAGTGGGCGGGATTATTCACGTGTCGTTATTGTTGCGCCGCCTCTACTGCCGTGACACCGTGGAACTTTTACAACAACACGCAGACAACGACAACACTTTAGCTCGACGACGCGCAAGGGTAAGCATTTAAAAAAAGCACATCACTAGCTAACTTTTATCACTGTTGCAAAGCATAAAATGAACTTAACTGCCAGTGTAACATTAAAATGCTGATTCTGTATATTACAGATCTTCCACATTTTGCCAAAAATTCGCCGCAACAGACCATCTGTTTGGACATTTAACCGTGCCTCAGAGTGATGTGATTGTTCCCGGTTTTACAAACACTCAGTGGCTGGAGAACTTTCGAATGTCTGAAGAAACATTCATCCACTTACAACAAACCGCGTCCAGCGATGGAGAGACGGGACACAAACTTCCGCGTGTGTGTACCTTTAAAGAAAAGTATAGCCAGTGACGCAGTAATGACGATTTTCTCCGGCCAATCAGTGACCAGCAGAGTTTGCATGTCACGTTTTGGTAACGGTTCGGCGCGCTTGGAACCTCGGCTGAGGTGGTACTAAAAAAAGGACCAGGTACCAGGTACTGTTCCCAGTGGAAAACCCCCCAAAAGTGAGCTGAACTGAACCGTGTCGTGCCGTACTATGCAGTGGAAAAGCGCCAGTAGTGTTACTGCTGTACTGTTTCATGGTACCCTAACCCATGGGCTCGATTCAGCCTGACTCGAACCTTTTGTGAGTTCATCAAACTGGTGGCAGAACTGAATTGTGGGACCAAGCTGGACTTCAAAAAGGAAATCCTCAGGAATGCTGGGAGTAATGTGCGCTCAAATGCTGACAATCGCACAGCATTTGAGTCCCCTAAGTGGATTTATTGTTAAGTCTTTACTGTTGCAGGAGTATTTGAACTGAGTGTGCTATTAGGCTGTTAATCCGTCTTCTTCCTTTGGAGAACAGAAAGTAAAAATGCTTTTTAATATCCTGCATACTGTTTATGAGATAGAATTAGTTGTTAATTTTTTATTGACTTTCAACTACTTTACTTTCATAATGTGATTGTTCATACTTTATTAGTCTATGATGGTTGATTTTGCCAGATTCCTTTTCAGCAGCAGTTTACCATCCTACCTGGGAAGACCTAGCAGGGGAAATTCTGGATGAAGGCAACCCATTTTATGACCTGAATTATTCCTTGAAGAAACAGTCAGAGATGCACAATAATTTGAGGAGTTTACAGAAAAGATATGAGGATTTCCAAAACTAAATAAAAATTTGAGCAGAGATGTCAAACTCAGATCCTGAATGGCTGCAATGGCTGCAGGTTTGCATTTGATGAGTTAGTAATCAATCACTGCAGCTAATACGGCCGGCGTCTTGCCTTCATTTGAACTGACTTGCTTTTTAAGATTCATAAGCCTTCATTGTTTCTTTTAGTCTTAACCAGCAATCAAACAGTAGTGAGATGCAAAGCAGATGACCCACTGACTCGGCGGTCTCAAATTCAGTTGCTCGAGGGCATCATTTTTGCTGCGACCAATTTCTCAATCAGAGGCCATTTCTCACTCCTAATGTAAGTCATTATTTTATTTATGGCTTCTCAGTGCTCTCATTATGCCACACAGGACAATGTCAATAGTTTCCTTTTTCCGAGAGCACCGTACAACTGATTTGTGGCCCAAAATTCTGTTGGCTTGCTTTTCAACTCGTAATGTTGTGGCTGCTGGAAACAATTAAGGTTTGTGAATCTTACAAAGCAAGTCCTTTAAACAAAATGCAAAAAGTAGGCCTCTGTTTGAAGCATGAATTGTTTTCTAATCAGAAAAGTGGATGGAAAGAAAAGCTGTGGCAACTGCAGCCCTTCAGGTTTTGAGTCTGACTCGAGCCATAGTTAGAATGGGTCTGTCCCAACCTAATCAGACTGATGCTGGCACAGGAACGTTTTGACTACAATACATTTAGGTGGATAATAAAAAGAGCATCCGTGAAGGTGAATACCAATAAAATCAATCAATAAAAAACTAGACACTAGCTGTGTTACCTGGCTTCACCCAGGATGTTTGGTGACACAGTGGGCCTGAGGTATGGTGCTGTGAGTTAATCGATGTGGCAGAAGTAACTAAAGTGCTTTTCTGTATACAACACCAGTAGAAGTACCAGTTGCTTCTTTGTATTTGGGTTAAAGAAAGAAAACAAAGGTTTATGTGTTTTTTTAAGTGGTGACCCTCTTATTATTGCTGGCTGCCCCATCCATCATGCACCCTGCCTCGCTACTCTTGTGAGTCGAAAATTTCCTTTCAAGTCCAATTGGATTCTCCCTGCTGAAATGTTGCCATGAACACTGTAATGTGCTGCTAGTTTTCGTAGTTCATGGTGGACCATTCGTAGTGCTTAAATTATGAAGAAAATTCAACAAAGCAGGAGTTCATTGTGTTCCTCAGCACTTCCATTCACAATCAAGCCTTCTTCATTGCCTCCCTGCAAAAGCACAGAATGTTCCATTTTATATGACAGTAAACAGAAGCATTGGTTGGGGTCCCCTCTCAAAGTCCACAGATGTGAAAGTTTACTGCAGTGGTGTAGCTTGTGGGGGATCCGTTAAGTTTAAACTGACATTGTCAGTCCAGCGGAGTTGCAGGTGTCACCATTATAGCCTCCTCTGGTTCTGTGACTGTCGATTGTGATCTTATATATGTAAAAAAATAAAAAAATCGTAGAACAAACAGGGGGCGCTGCTTTCGTACACATTCAAGTAATAGTGAAAACATTGATAAGGGGCTATATTGTATGTGATGGACAAATAGAGCAGGGGCTTAGCACTATTGATCATGTGTATAATGGAGAAAAAGTTTGGGGGCTTAACCTTCTGAGATCTATACCCCTATCCCAATGCCACTGCTTCACTCCTGGCTTGTCTTGAACCCGAGGATACCACTTGTACCTCAGCTTCTCTCTGTCCTAACACAGCCACAGCGTTTGGCACTGGCACTCAAGGTTTATAATGTGCATGCCAACTACTGAGCTCTGCATCATCTTTGCTCTTTGCCAAACTTTGTCCTTCCATTTCCTACCTGACTGTTCACACCAATCGTGATCCCATCTCTTTTTCCCTGTCCAGTACACCACCTGTTCTTCATCAGTTATCCATCCACCTGATTGGTTAGTGGTGCTGTTGACTTGGCCACTGAATCGCTTTTGCTCCATCCTAGGTTTGCATAAAGCATGCTCTCAGCAAAGAGATCATAAATGTTAGCACAATACTAATAAATATTGGCCAAAAAAAAGCTATTGACAAATAAAGAAAAATGGTTGGCTAATTTGATTTTTTTTTTTCTATGATGTCACAGAATTTAAATCAAATCGGTGAAAGCATTTCATTTTGCTGTGTTTTGTTTTTTTATTGAGTTGAGGGGGATTACCCCTAATTATTAATGTATCAAAATGTTGTTTCTTATCGGAAGTTTAGTGCCCTATATGTAAATTCCTGATAAAGTGTTGCTTTTTAACTAAATTGGAAATAGTGTTTTTTTGATGAGTGAGTCTGTCAGTCAACTTTGCATTATATTATCTACTAGCAAAATACCCCGCTTCACAGCGGCGAAGTACTGCCTTAAAATTTTTATTAAGAAGAAAATTAAAGCTTTTTAAACTGAGGGAAAATATACCAATAATTATTTGTTAAGGATCTCTTTGTATACCACATTATGAGTTCGGCCCTCCCGTTATAATATGACCAAGCTGTGCGCTGAGCTTACTCTTGAGCATGCAACGTACAGTTGGCCATGTGAACAGTAATCTTGTTTCAAATCTCACAGCTTGGATTGCTGCTGTCGTAATCGGTTTGAGTTTCATGGTTTGTTCCAATTATGACAGTATTTGCAGAATTTGTTGTGTGGAAGTGACATTCGGCATCTGTCAAGCGTTGTAAGCACACAACCGGTTTCATTGATAAAATCACATCCAGCTTTTGAGAGTTTAAACATTCATAAACATCAAAGTGTCCACTACTGAAATCATCACCTGTCAATCTAAGATGTTTAAGAGGCATTGGCGGTTGTCGAAAAGTGTAAAATATTTGCCCATTTCAGTACACTTGAAAGCGACAACCGAACAATTCAGCAGCAGCCATCAACTCACATGCAGAACCATAGGTGAAGGGCTTAAGCATTTCATTCTTATAGTACTCCTGTGTAGTATAATTATCTCCTGTATTGTCATCAGTCCACACCTTGAACCTGTCCCTGTCATTCAATACATAAGACACAATGTTCCTCCGGATATCAAGAGTGAGCCTGATATGGCGGTGCATTATGTAACAAAGAGAATGGAAAAGGTAGGTGCCATCTCCGGGTATGGAAACCACTCAGTAAGTGACAGTTCTTTTGATCGATGATGATCACCTCAATAGATATGGTAATAGGGGTTGGAATGATAAAGGAAATGGGTACCTGAGCAATGTAAAGTAAGTCTAAAATACCTATACAATAACTATAATTGTAATAAACAAACAATAAAACAGCGGAGAAGCCGTGGATTAAACAAAAAGGCTGTAGTTATCAGTAGGGAGATGTGAATCCCGTGGCGAAGCAAGGAAGGGAATGTAGAGACTGGAGCGATGGACGGCCTTATATAGGAAGGCAGCCAACAACGTGGGAGGCGTTGGGATCGGGACCGCGCCTCCTCACATGACCCAGCTGCAGGCTATGGACGATATATGTACGTAAGTAGGATTCAGTTAGCGATGGGAACCCGTGTACCACATTTCTTGAAGATGGGCCCAGAAGTAACAAAGACTGTTGAAAAGTTCAATATGGCGGCCGACAGTGGCATCATACCACCGAAATAAGTATGTACATCGGTTTCCGTTAAAAGCTCAATATGGCGGCCGACAGTAGCATCATACCACCGAAATAAGTACCAAATTTCAGCCTTCTACCTACATGGGAAGTTGGAGAATTAGTGACGTTGGAAAGTTCAATATGGCGGCTGACAATGGCGTCATACCACTGAAATAAGTATGTACATTGGTTTTGGTTAGCGCAGGGAAGCCGCCTACCAAATTTCGTGAAGATGGGGCCATGAATAAGAAAGTTCAATATGGCGGACGTTGTTGACCGTTATGACCATTACGCGTAGAATTTTGAAATGAAACCTGCTTAACTTTTGTAAGTAAGCTGTAAGGAATGGGCTTGCCAAATTTAGGCCTTCTACCTACACGGGAAGTTGGTGAATTAGTGACATTTGGAAAATTTAATATGGTGGACGACAGTGGCGTCAAACCACCGAAATAAGTACGTACATCGGTTTCGGTTAGCGCAGGGAAGCCACCTACCAAATTTCGTGAAGATGGGGCCATAAATAAGAAAGTTCAACATGGCGGACATTGTCAACCGTTATCGACCGTTATGACCGTTACGTGTAGAATTTCGAAATGAAACCTGCTTAACTTTTGTAAGTAAGCTGTAAGGAATGGGCTTGCCAAATTTAAGCCTTCTACCTACACGGGAAGTTGGAGAATTAGTGACGTTTGGGAAGTTCAATATGGCGGCCGACAGTGGCGTCATACCATCGAAATAAGTAAGTACATCGGTTTCGGTTAGCGCAGGGAAGCCACCTACCAAATTTCGTGAAGATGGGGCCATAAATAAGAAAGTTCAACATGGCGGACGTTGTAAACCATTATCGACCGTTATGACCCTTACGTGTAGAATTTCGAAATGAAACCTGCTTAACTTTTGTAAGTAAGCTGTAAGGAATAAGCCTGCCAAATTTCAGCCTTCTACCTACACGGGAAGTTGGAGAATTAGTGATGAGTCAGTGAGTCAGTGAGTCAGTCAGTCAGTCAGTCAGTGAGGGCTTTGCCTTTTATTAGTATAGATCTATCTGTCTGTCCATCTATTATAAAGTGCCTTTCACATCTATCTATCTATCTATCTATCTATCTATCTATCTATCTATCTATCTATCTATCTATCTATCTATCTATCTATCTATCTAGTGCAGTGGTCAGCGAACTCATTAGTCAAAAGAGCCAAAGAGAAGCAGTACAACAATTAAGATTTCTTTTGAGAGCCAAGTACCATGTTTTTAGGAGTCGGTTTAAACTAGCTACTAACATTAAATAAAACCAGATATCATAATAATAATAATCTTATTTATTGACAAAAAATATTTTTTACATTAAAATAAAAATATGACAAAACACGCATTTAATGTGAACAATAACCTTGCAGTTCTTTGAAAGTTTGGATACGTCAGGTTTGTATGTCGTTTTTAATTTCATCATTCTCATCAATTAAAACGATTTCTTGATGTACTTTTGATATGGTTCATGCTTGAAAAAGATTGTTCACATGAATATGTAGAGCCAAAGAGTGAACGAACAGCAAATGCTAGTTTTTTGAACTGATCATATGAGTCAGGAATACTATTCCAGCTGTTGAAAATTATCATGTCTTCCTTCTCCAGTTCTTTCAAAGCAGACCACTTGTACTGTGAACTAAAATCACATTTATTTTTCTCCAATTTTTCCAGATCAGCATTAAGATGTTCAAATTTCGAGGTCCATAATTCTTTGTTTTTTAACTCCAGTAATTGCATTTCAAAAGTGCCAATGTCAATATTAAAAAGAGAAAAATTAAATTCTGTTGCGTCAGAACTGAGAGGTTTTTTAACAAAGGCTAACGTAGCCATGCTATTTCTGAATTCCTGAAACCTCCGTAGAAAAGCTTCCCTCATATTTAAACTTGCTGTTTTGAAATAGTAAATGTCAATTGCCGAGTTCTTTTCTTGGCGATGTTTCAGCAGGCTTGGAAAATTAATTAATGTTTCTCTTTCAAAATGTTGAGCAAAAAGGAATAATTTGTTTTCGAATGAAATGACTTCTTCCAACATTGAAAAAATTGTGTTTCCTTTCTCCTGTAGTTTACGATTAAGATTATTTAGATAAGACGTAACGTCTACCATGAAATAAAATTTTTGGATCCATCGATCGTCTGTTAGTTCAGGATAGTCAACACCTTTCTCAAGGATAAATGCTTTAATTTCTAATAATAAGGAAGCGAAACATTTTAAAATGTTTCATCTTGAAGGCCAACGTACCTTATTATGCAGCAGAAGATCTGCGTATTCACTCTCCATTTCAACTAAAAGTTCTTTAAATTGCCGATGATAAAGAGCTTTAGCTGCAGTTGTGTTGACAATCTTGATCACCAATTCCATAACATTGCAAATTTCCTCTGGAAATGTCTGCTCACAAAGCGCTTCTTGATGAATGATGCAATGGTAAACAAGTATCTTGTGATTGATTTTTTCCTTCAAAATCGAAACAAAACCTTTTCTCACTCCGGTCATACTTTTTGCCCCATCTGTTGAAATTGAAACCGTTTTATCGAGTGGAATATGATGTTTCTCCATGCATTCAATGACAGCATTTGCAATATCCTCGCCACGTGTTTGACCTTTCAGTGGCAATAATCCTAAAAGTTCTTCTTTAGGACCCGTAGACGAAATAAATCGAACAAAAAGTGAAACTTGCGCTGTGTCATTTATGTCACAAGACTCGTCAATAGCTATTGATAAAGCTGAAACCAATTTAAGATCTTCAATTTGCTGATTGGTTATACTCGAAGACATTTTGACTGTCCTATCTTTTACTGTTTTAGCAGACAGTGGTAACTCTTTAATTTTTGTAAGAATTTCTGCCTTGTTCTTAAAATCCCGGAATAGCTCTTCAGATGCATTTATAAAGCAACTTTTAACGTACTCACCGTCTGTGTATGGTTTGCCTCTCTTAGCAATCTCTTGACTAACAATAAAGCTTGCAATATTAACATTGTTGGAAGATTGCACCCAATAATTAAATACAGAACTTGATTTTTCTTGACTCTTCTGAAGTTCCTCAACTGCTTTCTTCCTCGCATCACTGGCGGGATATTTACTGCCAAATGACGTGTGTTTAGTTGTAAAGTTTGATTTCTTGTTATGCGCCAGTTTTTCTTGACAAATAAGACAGGTCGGAAGGCCATTTGAGTTTTGTATAAACACGAAAGATTTGGTCCATTCAACTTTAAATTCACGGTTTTCATCTTTGCTTCTTCTTTGTAGCCATGTCAGATAGGTGGCACCTAAAAACATGTTTCGTTTTATAACAATAAAAGCAGCAACACAAAGTTAGAACAACTTATTAAATTGATGCCAAAAATACCTGTGAGATCTGCAGCTGGTTGAAAGATACAAGTAGCTTAATGCGCTTAAGGTGCTCTCGTCGCTCGCGTGAGACTTTTCGGCACGCCAGGCACTGACCACTGTACACACTGACAGACAAGCTGTGACTGACTCGCTCTCGCTCAACTCGTGCGTTAGTCGCGTGTGCCTCCTCCGCGCGGCATACCCCGCACCCGCTTGTGCTACGTCAACCCGACTGACACCCCGCTCACCCGCACGTAGTCGAAGTAGATTCGTGGCAGAGCCGCAGTTTGCCGACCACTGATCTAGTGTCACAACCACAGACATAAAAACGTTTGGGCCAGCCACCCGTATATTGTGCCTTGGCTGCAAATGAGTTTAAATTGATTGAGATGATCACAGGTTCGAGTCCAAAACAGAACTGAATGTAATAGGAAAAGATGGTGGCTTTAAAGCCCGGGACCAGAAGTGACATCATCACTGGCGCCGGAAACGGTTTTCCCGTGGATGGTCTGCAGAAGATTGAGTTAGTGCAGCTCGCCACCCACTGGTCTGGCATGGTGATACTATTCTTAAGGCCTTTCAGATGTCTCTCAATTGCATGTGTGTGAGAATATATACTGTATGTATGTATGTGTATATCTTATATATAAATATCTACCTTTGGAAGTGTGTGTCTGTCCAGCCCAGTAGTGAGCGGTGAAGTCGGGATAAGGGCTCCACCTCCGAGGAAACAGAAACTTGCTTAGCCACTAATAACACAAGTGAGGCCGTCACGCCAGCAAAATGAAACGTCAGAAGAAAGACAAAGTTGTTTAGCCGCGAACATCAGCAAAATGGTATCCCTTTACTTTTCCTCCTGTCGCTAATGCACAAGTGAGGCGAGCATGTCGGCAACACAAATACTCCTAGGAGAGAGATGCCCTTCCTTTAGTTCCTTTCAATTACCTGACATCTCTACATTTTGATTTTTTTCTGACTATTTCAATAGTGTATATATATATATATATATATAACATACTATTATACACATACACGTATACACACTCACTAGCCACTTTATTAGGTAGACCTATTCAACTGCTTGTTAACATAAATATCTAATCAGGCACTCAGATGCCAGCAACTCAATGCCTTTAGACCTGTAGTCATTGTCAAGATGACCTACTGAAGTGCAAGCCAGGCATCAGAATGGGGTAGAAAGGGGATTGAAGTGACTTTGAACGTGGCTGGGTTATTGGTGCCAGACGGGCTGGTCTGAGTATTTCAGAAACTGCTCATCTACTGTGAGTTTCAAGCACAATCATCTCTAGGGTTTACAGAGAATACTCTGAAAAATGGAAAATAACCAGTGAGTGGACGTTCTCTGGGTGAAAATGCGTTGTTGATGTTAGAGCTCAGAGGAGAATGGCCAGACTGATTCGAGCAGATAGAAAGGCAACAGTAACTCAAATAAGCACCAATTACAGCCGAGGTATGCAGAAAAGAGCAGCACGTCGAACCTTGAAACAGATGGGCTTACAGCTATATTGATACTTGTCATTGTTGGAAACAAAAAAAGAGAAAAATTGTTATTCACCACCGAAGAGTTGCTTTGTGTGCGCGTGTGTGTGTGTGTGAGATAGTAAGGACCATATAAGTCTGAATGTTACCTTCCACCACTGGAACTGAAGCCCTCTGGTGAGCGAGTTTATTTAAAATGATCTCCTCCTTCTGGGCTTTTTCTTGTATGCAACCTTCTTTGTAATTTGAATTGAGTTAATTGCACACATTGACTTCAAACAGTGTGTCTTATTGTGGAAGAACAATAATCTTATCTCTAATCTGTCATTTAGTGTATTTATATATAGTATGTTTCCCTGACTATGCTTGTTGTAGGGTAATTAATATTTGTTAACCAAATTTTTGTCTTCTGTTTGTTTTTCAAAAAGCTTCTTATTCTTACATTTGTAGGAATTTGGAATAGCATCATACATGATTTGCCTATTCAAAATAATATTTAAAAATAATTCAAATAAAAGCCAAAAATAAGTTTTAATAGAGTACTTTTTTCAACTTTCACAGGTAAGGCAGCCATAACAATTGGAACAAGGAGGTAAGTCATAATCAGAATGACAAAAGTCATAACCAGGACGTCGACCAATATTTGTAACAATTGTTGCAGTCAAATAACAGGGTACCAAGTTGAGGACCAGGGAGTTAACACGTAACCAAACATTAATCTTCTGTCCTACTCATAAACAGAGTTGATATTTCTATACTGGGCTGTCTGAAACCTAAAGGAAAAGAAAAACATCAGGACGACGTGTCCCAGTACATTGCACTGGTGACATCATGTGATGCAACTTCAGGATCACTCCCCCGACAAAACCAAAATGTCACGGCAGAACTTGGAATGAGAAATAAATGTAAATGAAAGGATTCCTCAAGTTATAAATTGCTAGTTTTTGAGTAAAGTTCTAGATGTTGGCCAGAAGACATTAAATTCGGCTTTAGAACGTAACCTCAGCCGTACGCAATTAATGGGTGATTCTAAGATCAGAATTTATAAGAGGTGCCTTTCATTTCTACCCATTAGGACCTCCAATATCCATCATCACGAACATCTTGTCTTGACAGCAGATCTGCACCCAAATAAACTGGGCCCACTAAATGCTGACATACGGCTGTTGTGAACTGATCAACGGGGCGCTCATTATGTCATGAGATTTTTTCGGGTAGGGCAAATGTATTCAAGGTAAGGTGGTAGTTCTTGGCCTTCGTGTCCCCAGATATGTTGTATGTTTATTAATGCAGCACTGGACTCGGTACATGCAACAATCAGGACCCTGTAAACTTCGAAAAACTTTATTTTCAGAGTATAAATGTCTTGCTGTGTTTAAAATCCTTTACCTGCATAGAGCTAGTTGGTTTACAGCAGGGGTTCTCGGCATCGGTCCTGGGGGCCCACTGTGGCTGCAGGTTTTTGTTCCAACCAGCTTCTATTTTTAATTGGACCCTGAGCTAATTAATTGAACTGTTATTTGCCAGATTCTGTGTTTTGGGGAAAAAATGTAGAAATTAGAAAACTAAGTTTGGTAAAATATATATACAGTATATATAGGGTGGTCCAGATCTAATTATGCAGATCCAGATCGTCTGGATGACTTTGATTTATTCTGGGACGATTCCAGTTCGGTGCAAAGACGATTCTTTATGTCGTCAGTTTGCACACTTCTTGATGGCCCGGGATTTTTCAGGTGATTTTTTATGTAATAAACTTAAGTTATAGCGTAATGAAAATTGCATAATTAGATCTGGACCACCAATAAAAAAATCTTGGGATGAGACAAGACTTTTTGAAGAGATTTTTTGGAAGGAAGTCCCGCAAGATGGAGACTTTTGGCATGAGATTTTTTCAAGCCACTCCCTACTTACTACTTATTTTCAAACAAGACCGCGGTCATCCGATACTTAACCTGGATAGACACCAATCCATTGAAGGGCTTACTTATAAACACACACACACTTATGGAGAGCAAATTGGTTAAATGTTTATCAATAGACTCTGCTGAAACAGTTGGTGGTGATCATGCAGAAGATAAAAACATCAGCTTACAATATCCCGTAGAATATCTACAAGCATTAACACCGTCTGGTCTCCCACCGCTCAAATTGCTGTTGAAAGAAGGATGTGTCGTAATGTTACTCTGTAGTTTATGTCTGAGTGATGGACTATGTGGAGGAACAGGATTAGTAGTATTGAAAATTGGGCGAACAATTCTGACATGTAAAATTTTAAAGGTAATGTAGTACATCTTCCGTGGATAACATTAGACAGCAAAGAGATCTTGATATGCCATTCGTATTAAAACGTTTACAGTTTCCAATTAGAATAGCTTTTTCTATAACAATTAACACATCACAGGGACAAACATTAGAAAAAGTTGGTCTATTTATTAGAGAGAAAGAAACGATATTCACTCACGGTTATACAGTGAGTTGTCACGATGAAATTCCAAACACGGAATCAAAATTCAATGTGATATTCACGAAAAGTTAATTCCAGATTTTGTTTTTGCTGAAGTTTTAAAGTAAAAGTGAAAATAATGCGTATGTAAAAATTCCCATGAAAATAACAATCTCTTTACAATTGTTTATCTGGTAAACCAAACACGGGGGTGGGCGAAAGCGAGCAGGGGGCAGAGTCCACTAGTATAGATATATTAAAATGTACCAAGCATTGATATGTTTTTCTTTTTAACAATGTTTTCATCTTGATTTTCATTCGATTTTTTTGCCGGGTGTTCTAATTGTTTTATTAATCCTTTATTTTCTAATTAGTGGGTCTGACGCTAAAGCAGTTGCAGCCTTTGATTATTCAGTGTTGTTTGCCTGGGTGTCTGCTCTGCTCGTTTTAAATTGTCATTACTAAGATATAATGAAGGGAGCAAACTGCACAGAGAAAGGGCAAAATACAGTATAATGAAATCAACAGAAGAGAGTTAAGCATTTAAATCGCTAGCAGAAATTGAAATATTTCTAAATGCCTTATAAATGTAAAAATCATGCTGCGGTGCTTTCTTAATGTAAAATAAGAGAAGAGAAAAAAAAACCACCCAGCAGCTAACTAATTGAGATCAGCGTTATCAGGTGATTATGTAGCTGGTTGGAGCAAAAACCTGAAGCCACAGTGGGCCCCCCAGGACCGACTTTGAGACCCCTGGCTTACAGCAAAGAATTAAGTTGCAAATTGACATTGGTTAATAATATACTGATATGCTAGCCCTTTTGCTGAAAAGCAAAGGTTCTGGTTTATTAACGTAAAATGTCATTATATGATGATAAGCTACAATGTTATAACTAAGATCGATGCTGTGACTTGTCATAGTGCTGGACTATTGTGTGCATGAGAGCTGACAGCCATGAGCGCCCTTCCTGAAGTACAGTGCTTATAATCCAGTGCCAGAAAATAAGGAACGCTGGTGAGTTGGACCTCACAAACAGAAGAGAAGCTGGTTTGTTGTGGTACTTTGAGATGTCTCATGTTTTCGGTACCACAACAGAATTGATAAAAGAATAAAAAAGGGGTGCAGAGATTGTGCGCTATACCCGTTAACCCTTCACACAGCCCATCAGAAAAAGGAGCAAGCACAACTGCAGGTGGGTTGTCAAGCAGTTGCTAAGTTTGACATGTCCAGTGAATTCATTTGTGGAAACTGACATGATCCGCCAATGAGACAGGCAGTTCTAAATTCTAAATTTCAGTAACATCCATTCATCCATTCTCTAACTTGCTGAATCTGAACACAGGGTCACGGGGGTCTGCTGGAGCCAATCCCAGCCAACGCAGGGTGCAAGGCAGGAGCCAATCCCAGGCAGGCCACCAAACCACCATGGGTGGCAGTAAGTTTGACATACACAACAACTAGAAGGTGAATAATACGGCATCAGCTTCAGTTATAACAGATAGAGCTGAAAGACTAAACCTGCTTTGATGGATTAAATGCAACATCAAGGTAACACTAACGATTACAAAAACATACTTTTATATTGCATGCCTACTCCTTTCCCGGCTCCACAAAGAGAACATCCGATCCACTACAAGATAAGCTTAAAATAAACCAATCTGCAAGTGGGGTTAGAGGAATCACAGCTGAGGCCTCATGATGTCGGTTCTAATAAGTACAGGGTGGAAAACAGTAAACAAATATGAACATGTCGAGCAAGAGAGTCAAAGCCAGTTTTTAGGGGGTGTAATGCAGAAAAACGACATTACAGGCAAATAATACAGTGCAGCGTACATGTCTGCCACACAGAGAGTTTAAGTCAACAAAGCACTTCAGCTATAAAAACAGGAATAAATATTGAGCGATTATAGCCCTGCATGGCTCCAGACATTCAGTTGTGTAGCATATCGGCCTAAAACTCGCAGCATGACTGCAATTCTCTAAAGTCGTCGTTAGTGCTGAAGCTTTCATCGTGAATGCCTCACAGTCAGAGCTCCATTGTTCCCATTATTCATCCATGACGGTCCATGCAGATCAAGTCGCTCGCTGAGGAGTTCTTACCGCTTTATCCCCTGGGCCCCCACCGTGAAGCTCTTCAGTCACAAGACACACTTGTTCACCAGGCCCTGAAAACAGAGGTCCCATTTCCGTGTGGGATTCAGCGTCAGCATGTTAATAGATTTTACCGCCACTACCTTGGCCTTTCCTGGAATTGCAGAGAATTTTTTTTTTTTTGCCACCAGGTCAGAAAACTGGAGGCATTCCTGCTGAACTGCTGACTGAGAAGTGACCTGGCACATGGGCTCCAAATACCTTGGACTGCTAGTTTAGCGATTCCACCGGCAGAATTTGAGAAAAGAAAACAAAAACAATTAGAAGAATTTGAGAAAGACGCATGAACAACCAGCATGTATTGTTGTTTTTCTCCAATATAACTTTTTCAGTTAATCAGAACTTGAGTGTATGAATTGTGCATGGCTGGCGGGTTGGACCAAAAGCATTAGCCAGAATAATTGGCAGGATGCCAGTCCATCACAGATCACTCCAGGCTACATAATCCAACGTGAGCATTCCTGGGCGGTGGAAAGAAACATGGGAACCTGTGAGGTCACATTGCTAATCTTGATGTGTTGGTGGTGCAGACTAGACACAGGCAGCGACTTCTCCAGGAACTGAAGACCAGTCCATGCTTGATGCCTGAATAGTTTAAAAATTTGGACAGAGTGGTGTGGTAAAGTGTGTTACGGGCAGTGGCTTGCATGATTTTAGCCACAAGACAGTGTGGGTCAAACTTGGTGCAGATGGAAAGCCGTGCAGCCACAGGGTGTTCATTACGGAAAATTGGACAACTGCTCATGTGCAAACACGATCGGCTCAGCCAGTTTCCTCACTGATATACACGGGTCATTAAGGAAAACCACCAACACCCACAAAGTTATAAAGAGTCTGAGAAGAGATCAGAAGATTAAGAGGAGGTGATCAAGAATGAAGAAAGAAAAAGAAAGCAAAGGGAAACGAGAATTGAATTGAGCTGTAGCCAGTGTTTGAGGAAGGTAGTGATACGGTCAGAAAAGCCCCACGGAGGAGCGCAGGCAGATTTGACCGCTCCTGTTGAACTTGGGAGCAGGACAATGGTGTGCTCCAAGGGTCCTATTGACATTGATGGGGGTGGTGGGACTAGGGAGTCTGGCTCAGAGCATCCTGATAGAAAGTGTCTGGGACAGAGGGTCATGTTGGACCACTTTCAATGGTGTCTCTGCCCTGCTGAGTATACCTGAAGAAATGAATGAGCAAGGCGAGATGAGAGAGAAGCGCTGGGGACTGAGCTGATTCTGACTCTGTTTTTATCATTGATTTTAAAACTTTTATTGCTTTATTTATTGATTAATTTTAACTAACTCACAAGCACCGTTTGTATGGTTTATTTGTCAAAGACCATTTCCCTGCAATTTAGACACTATGATTGTTTTATTAAAAAGTACTGTGCACGTTTTGCACCTTCCTTGTTGTTGTGGACACCCAGGGCATCACATAAGTGGTGCCATGTTGGTTAGATCTGCAGAAGTGTAGTAGTTTGAATGGTTTTGCTGCAGGTGCTTCAACGTTAGTAACTTGTCTGCATATAGTGGTTTGCCCTGTAATGTCATAATGCACCAACCGCTAAGTGGATAGATGGTTAAAACTGATATGTCTAAGTGGAATGGCGGTTCAGTGATTAGATGCGCTGCTTCCTCCCAGCTTTATGGGCTCAGATTAATGTCTAGAAAGACATATTGGAGCTCTGAGTAGGGTGGTAGGCTGGCTTTTTAAGGGCAATTTGGTCACATTTTATGGGTAATTGGATCTCAAGTTGGCCTGGAGTTTGTTGTGTGTGATTTGAGGTTGTTGGGATGCAAAGCATGTCCAAGCATTATTGTGAGAGGGCGACAAAGATGCCAAAAAAGGTGGTCGGTCAGAAACAAAATGTAGTCGTATTGAATAAAAGGTCAAAAATGTGAGATCAGAAAAAGTTGGGGAACTAACACAAAAGAGGCAGGGCGGTAAATCTGAAGTAAGGTGCAAACTAAAGTAGAAAGCAGAAGAGACCTGCTCAACACTAGAGTTTACCTGAACTAAGACACTGACAACAATATTGAAGGGTTTGATAGCAGTGTTCTCCACCAAAGAGACAATGCAAAGTGAGGGTGCTGGGATACACTCTGGCGACCCAGTAAACAGTACTCTAAATGGCTTCTGGTTTTGCCACACCCATCGGGCCTACAGCCCTGCAATCTCCGTAGGCAAATGCTGTCAGTAGAATGGGTCGGAATACGTTTTCAAGGACTTTGAACATGGCATGGCCATAGGATGCAGGTTTCCTACAAGTCAGATTTCTGCTACTGTGAGGTAGAAACACCTTGGCTGCAAACAGTTAAGCCATGAAAGCTGAACCAGTTACTGTAATTCATAGTCCTTTAACACTAGAATTCCAGAAGCCTTCAAAAAAACTCGTAATCCTGGCCCACCTTAAATCCCTTTGCACCTCTCCATTCAGCGTCTTTTGTCTTGTAAATGTGTCTTTCAGCACTAGCAGCAAGCTGCCTGCTATCCCATTACCCCCACTGCTGCAAAAAGCCCTCCTAGCTCAAGCTGTTGATTAAGTGGGAGTGAGGTACCTGGAACTGTATAGGGTAAATAATATATCGTTATTTGGAACAACCCTAATTCTCCGATGTAGAACCTTCATCCTCATCTGAGTTCACCACTACTATATCATGTCTTTATTTGACCTACTCAAGCTGTTGGCTGGAGGGGTGTCAGACTCCATCGCTGTTGGAGCAATGAAGGCACATTTTCTAGAGTGATGAGTCACTTTCACCATCTAGCAGATACCAGAAGAAAGTTTGGTAGAGGAGGAATACTGGACTGGGCCTCTTTGTCATGAAGTTTTGAAGAGGTCCCTTCGTTCTTAATGCTACAGCCATACAGTGACATTTCAGAGGACCATAACTTTCCAACACTGTCAATAGTAGGTGCTCTGCTGCTGTTTCAGCATGACAAAAAAGTCCATACTGAAATCGTGTGGAAGAACTTGACTGGATTGTTTGGAGTACTGAATTCAACCCCAACAGACACCTTTCAGATGAAAAGGAATGCCCACTGCAAACACAGAATTGGTGTCCAACCTTGCCAGGACTCTCATGGCTAAATAGAAGCATCTTGCCATTGCCGTGTTACCAAATGAAGTGCAAAGAAGAGTGGAAGTTGTGATTGCAACAAAGAGAAGGGCCAACTTCATACTAATACCCATTGGTTAGGAATTATATGTTTAGCAATCACATGAGGGTGCTTTTTGTCCATTTAGTGTTAAAGCCTAGACTGGGAGTAAAAAAGGTGTCAATGTCCACCTGGAATTTATGCCGAATCTGAGGAACCATCTTCACTGATTTGGTTTGCTCCTCCAATGGTTTCCTACATGTTCCTTGTTCTCTCCCTCTTTCTCCTTCTAATCCTTTTTCTTTTCCTTTTCTAGTGGCTTATACTGAATGTCTCCTCTGCCTTTACCATCCCCAGTGGAACCAAGCAGCCCAGAGATAAACAACATGACTGTTCCTTCCAACTTTCAGGTTATTTACAGCTACAAATGACACAATGCCAATTTTTGACTCATATGTTGTTATGTTTTTCATTGTCTGACTGTGCAAATGAATTTTTGCAAGTGGCTGAAATCCAATGAGAGCATTCAGACGCCTGAATGTGTCGGCTTGTGCAAAATTAATAAAGCCAAATGCATCAGACAGATTTGACTTAATAGACCAACATGAGTGCCAGCAGTATGGTTGTTGCACTAATTAGTAAAATTATTTTCAGTGGAAGCCTTTTACAAATTTGTCAGCTCTTGATGGTAAAGAGAAAAAAAGTCATTCACAGATGACCTGATTCTGGGCCGAGGTGTCGAACATCACAGAAGACCTAGTGCAAGTCAGCCTGTGAAGCACGGAGAACCCCGTGCTAAAAAGCAGAAGATGGTACTTGTTATTTTTGAGCATAATAATCACTGCTGGAGACGCAATGGGGGAGCCCAGACA
Organism: Polypterus senegalus; assembly: GCF_016835505.1. Lineage (NCBI taxonomy): Eukaryota > Metazoa > Chordata > Cladistia > Polypteriformes > Polypteridae > Polypterus > Polypterus senegalus. Next base: position 53,512,038 of record NC_053171.1, read on the forward strand.
GGTGGGAGTGAGATGTGGGGTGTCTTTATGACACTTTATGAGTGCCAAAGGGTGCTTCTGGGACTTTGCATTCGTGTCAGATGGTAGGACCCTCTTGAAAAAAATTCCCGATATCCATTATTGTTGAATAGTTTAATCAGTGAGTGGTCTCAGAACTTTAGGTGAAATGTAATACTAGAAAAAGAGACCCCGAAAACATTATACAATTTTTAAATCATTTCTTTGTTTATTTGAGGGAAGATCTTATCCAACATGTTACGTTTTTGCTCCCATTGTTTGAATACTTGCTTTAATTCCAACTTTACCCTCTCTATTTGATATCAGTCTTACACGTGTAGTCCACTCTTTCATTCAGAGACCTGGAGGTTAACGTGTGTGCGTTTCCGGTCCTGCTATTGAATTCAAGTCAGGACTTCAGCGAGACGTAAATTTTGTTTCTCCTAAACCATTCAGTGTTAGACTTGCTTTTGTCTTTTGGGCTATTGTCCTGCTGCATAACCAAATAATGGTTCATATTCAGGTTAAAGATAGATGGATGGTGTCCTTAAGAGAATTCTGGTATAGAATTTATAGTTCCTTCTGTAATGGTGAAGTCCATTACAAGAAGTCCATTAATGGTGAAGTCCAACTCCTGAGGCAGCATATAATCCCCACACTATCCCACGTCTGGGTATTCTTGGAGGTCTCCCGATCTTACTTTTGAACACTTGCTGTAAGTATAGTGGTGCCTGAGTCATCCAAACAGTTCCACGTTTGACACGCTTGTCCTTAGCACATTTTTCTATAAGGATTGGGGATTCTCCAAGGGTTTCTAGCAGTGATGCTACTCTTGTATAGCAGAGGTTCCTGCCTTGCTACTCCCATTTTTACTCCGTCTCTCTCTTATAATGGAGTAATGAATAAGGGACAGAGAGGCCTGCAGCTCTTTGGAAGACTTCTTGAATGGGTTGTCACTTTGTCCTTCGGCTAAAGGCCAGCCTTTCGTGGGAAGATTCCCCATTGTTCCAGATGTTTTGCTTTTGGAGATGATGGCTCTCGCTGTGGTGTACTGGAGTGCCAGAGCCTTCTAAACTTCATCCTGATCTCTTTTAAATATTCATTTGATTGAGGCCTATTGATCTTGGGGCTGGGGGAAACGTGTGGCGACAATTTCACTCATATGGTTGAGGGTCTGTATGTGGGGAGGTTCAGATTCAACAGGTCTGGCTGTGTTCAGTCAGCAGAGTTTAATTAGCAATAATCTTTGGTTAGGTGATTGAGTGAATAACTAAGAGGGCATTACAGGTATTGAAAAATTTTATTACATAACCTTCTTAGCATTATGTCTGCCCCCAGAAAAACGAGCCAAAAAGTAGAATGTTTTTTTTCAACAATAAAAAATGTTATTGCGGGTAACATAAACATGTAAATCCAAGAAGTCAACAAAAATCCTGTAAGAAAGACGTGTTTAGTGTCCACTACTGCACTGATTCAGATTTTTGAGGCATGAGAAGTGTGTTTCTTTGCCTTCTTTTCTTGTATTTTCTTTCTGTTCCTTGTGCATCAGGAGGTAGATTGTCACAAGGTTATTATAGTTAACGAAAACTAAAATAAAAACTGAAACTATCATTAAAAAAACATTTTTGTAAACTGCAATAAAATAATTAACAAAACCAAAATGAAAAACTAAAACTAAACGAAACTATTAAAGAAGCTGGAAAGACTAACTGAAATAAAATAATAATTTACAAAAATTTTTGAATGAATATCTTTGCCGTTAGTCTTTAACCCTTGTAAGTTTTAACTCTAAAACAGAAAGTCAGCCACCACAAGCCGCCCGCATCCAGTGATAGGCGGCTGGTGATGGAGGACGGCTGTTCACTCGGCATTTGCGGTGACAGATCAAGCTGAGTGCAGGTGCATAAAGCGTGAGAAATAGAAAGCGATTTGCATGCTGCCTTTCTTTGTGCTTGTTGTATATCAATATGTAATTCAAAAGGCTGAAATCAGAATGTGCTGGTCAACAACGTTTACCATATGGGCAGAAAATTCACGAGTGAGTAACATTTCAGTTTATTTCTCAGGTATCTGCTTTTTGTTGACAGTAATTCACCTGCCACTTTGCACAGGAGAAATCGTTTTTATTTTCTTATACAGTGATCCCTCGCTATATTGCGCTTCGACTTTCGTGGCTTCACTCCATCACGGATTTTAAATGTAAGCATATCTAAATATATATCATGGATTTTTCGCTGGTTAACAGATTTCTGTGGACAATGGGTCTTTTAATTTATGGTACATGCTTTCTCAGTTTGTTTGCCCAGTTGATTTCATACAAGGGCCGCTATTGGCCGATGGCTGAAAAGCTACCCAATCAGAGCACGTATTAAATAAAACTCCTCAATGATATATGATATGCTTCCCGCGTGGTGCTTCGCACACTTCAAACCTCAAACAGCCCATATTGATTTGTGATTGTTTGCTTGTTTCTGCCTCTCTCTCACTCTCTCTGACATTCTCTGCGCCTGACGGAGGGGGTGTGAGCAGAGGGGCTGTTTGCACAGAGGCTATTTGCTTAGAAGATATGGACGCTCCTCTAAAAAATGCTGAAAGGCTACCTTCACATTGATCTCTTCATTGCGGCCACTTTATCGTGGGTGCTTCGCATACATAAAAGCCCAACAGACCTATTGATTTTTGATTGTTTACTTTTCTCTCTCTCTCTCTGACATTCTCTGCTCCTGACGACACTCCTTTGAAGAGGAAGATATGTTTGCATTCTTTTAATTGTGAGAAAGAACTGTCATCTCTGTCTTGTCATGGAGAACAGTTTAAACTTTTGACTAAAGGGTGTTATTTCATGTCTAGAGGGTTCTAATAATGTTAAAAAACGTATTTAGAAGGTCGTAAACAGGTTTTCTATGCTCTAACTGCGAAAATATTAGATTTACAAATAAAGAATCCTACTTCGTGGAAATTCATTTACTGTATCTGTCTGGAGCGGATTAACCGCGATAAACGAGGGTTTACTGTATAAGTGTGTGGAGAATATTTATAAACAGTGTGGGAGAGTTTCTAAGGGCTTAAAATATATAAAAATAACCATACAAACAAATGGTTTCTACTTCGTGGATTTTCACCTATCGCGGGGGGTTCTGGAACGCAACCCCTGTGATCGAGGAGGGATTACTGTATACGAAGTGTAGAGAAAGTATAGTAATCATTAAAAATTACTAACCAGTGTCCAACAATACTGTTTTTTGGAATTTGCGTGTACGCCTGTGCATGTATGCGTGTGTGTGCATTTGTGTGTGTGTGTATTAACACTATAACTCAAAAATGCAACTAGATAGATGGATGAAATTCGGCATGTGTTTGTTACACCACAATTGTAGATCTGTATTAACTTTCAGGCCAAATACATCACCCGGAAGTGGTACTTTTACCTGTACACATACTCGATTTTTTTTTTTATTTATACAGCTGCAGAGTCCGATTTATTCAACTTTACTTTTATAATGATTATTCAATATATTATTTATTTGATTTATTGTTGATGGTTCCTTAATGTACGTAATATAAAAATATAATAATTGTCTTCCAGTTTCCTCCTCAAATATCCATCTCCATATCTGAGTATACAAGAAAGTCGATGGGAGACCACTCCCGGTTTTTGAAAATAAAATGCCACTGATCGAGAGATTGACTAAGTCATCATACAAGATCAGCATATTGTTGCTGACCAATCACTTTTGCTTTAAAAACATCATTTAACAACGAAGCAATACAAACAAAGGTTGAGAGTCTGACAAGTGATGAAAAACTACTAATGGGTTTTTGTATGTATTCCATATTTATTAATTTATCTTTTTTAGTTCATATTCACAACTCAAAAAACCTGATGTTGTGAAAGTAATCCATTAGCAGAATTATATTTTAAAATATTTGTCTCCCTTTTTTTAATGTTTCTCTCTCTCTCTCAAAATAGATAGTTATATGATAGGAATATCATATTCTTTTTGTTCTTAACATCGGCCTTATCAAACATATTGTATACCAGGGATTTTTCCTGCCTTGTATCCAAACCTGCTACGGTAGGCTCTAGGTTTCCTGCAGTCCTACTCTGGATTAACAGGTTTAGTTAATGTATATGTTGTTCTTAATCTCAGACACTGTCTCTGTTGTTTTGTGCCCTGCTCATTATGGGTTTACTGTTCTTATGGTGGGCTATTCAAGACTCGCCACCCCTAACCTTGACACTACATGCGTGCTGTTCTTTGTTTCCCTCAATACAGCCAGGTTGGGTTTGCACACTGATTCAAGTCTAAGAGTCCTGTTCTTCCTAAGCCCCTGTAATTTTCATGAGAAAATATTTTAAAAATTATAAAATTGTTCATATTCAGTGTCTAGTTTTGATTATTGCTTGTTTTTATCAGACAAAAACAAAACCAGATAGTAAACCAGACAGTATAGTAAGGTTTCACTAACATTAAACTCATATCCAAATCTGTTAAGTGTACAGTTCTGTCTGATTGTGACACAAAACTAACTCCGTAGGCGCTCCATACCATAATTACTAAAACTAAAACTGAAACTAATATATATAAAAATAAATTAGAAATGTCTGTGAAATAAAAACTAAACTAAAACTAAAAATACACGGTGAAGGAAAACTAAAACTAAACTGAATTTCCAAGTAATGTCAGAAAAAATATAGAAATAAAAACTAATATAAAAAAACAAAACTATAATAACCTTGGATTGTCAGTGCCTGATCAATGCATCTCTTAGGTTATTGCAGGCTACCACACAGCAAGGCTTAATGACGTCTACATTTCCCCAGTTGCTGCATTATAAACAGTGCTTAGGGGGCTAATGTCTTTTTTTTGCCCTTCCACTTGATTGCAAGTTGCACTTTTGCCACGCAGGTACTGCACGCAGCTGCAACGCTACCCAACTAAAATCACCAGACATGTCATGGCAGTTTAGTCCTACAGTGCCGTATGCATCAGTCAATGTCTGATGGCCAGTTCACGTTGTCGTCTCTATTGCGTGATTCAACTAATGGCTCCGTTTCATTGTACCAACACTGACTTTGCAGCTTCTTGTTTACAGGCAGTTGTGTGATTTTGTTTATTTTTAAGGCTCCACCCCAATCATGAATATTAATAAGTTACCATAGAGAGGCAAAATGCATTGAACTATTCATGGCCTTTTTTTGTGGCATGATGTTACTCGATCCACTAGATGGCAGTACAATACTGTCCCACACCTTATTCAGGCTTAAAAATGTAAAGGGGATCATTAAACATCACCTCGATTCTGACTTGGGAATAACCAGAATTGCATACAATTCCTTACCCGCGTCACTGTCAGGTTTAATGCCAAGGAGGTTAAATATATTAAATAGTAATTTAGAAATGATGTTCTATTCTTACTTTGGCTCTCTTTATATAAACTTACATTTTATGTAAATATCTCAATTCATTGTGACACATAGACAACAACAGAGAGGATTTAATTCTGCTCCAAATGTTAATCATGTGGACATAATGGTTGAGCCCCAGAGTCATAGTTGTGGCTTTGTAACCTGGTCCTTATTGCTAGGTTTCAACGGCTTTTTTATTTATTTTTTTTTAATTCCCAATCTTTTTTGGTACTTCCTCTAATCCAGGGGTGTTCAACTCCAGTCCTGGTGGGCTGCAGTGGCTGCAGGTTTTCATTCTAACCATCTTCTTAATCAGTAAGCTGTTTTTGTTGCTGATTCACTTGCTTTGCCTTTGTGGTAATTGACGTGACTCAGACCCCTTAGTTGTTTCTTTTTCCTTAATGAGCAGCCAGACAATAATGAGACACAAAACAAGACCAGCTAACCTGAAAATAAAGAAAAGTGAACATCTTGTCATGATGGTCTGCTCAGGTCACCAAAACATCTTGACGGTGGTCCTAGAAAAACCAGAAACTCAACAGTCTGCTGTGGCAAAACGAGAGCAGCAACAAGTCATGATATTCAATAACGGCTTTAATTAACAGCAAGAATCGGCTTCTCATTAAGAAACTGGTTGGAGTGAAATTGGCTGGAGTTTGAAAAACTAGTTTATCTGGTTGTCTTTTGGCTCGTTTCACATCTCATTTCTCTTTGGCTGCCATTTAATGAAGAAACAAATCAATTCAGAGGACTGAATCCTTAAACACAGGGCTATTAAAATGAAGGGAAAAGGAGTTCATTAGCAGTGAAACTGATTAGCAAAATTGTTAGAATGAAAACCTGCAGCCACTGCAGCCCACCAGGACAGGAGTTGGACACCCCTACTGTAATCGAAGCCTAGTGTTCTTCTAGACCTCGTGATGATGTCAACGTCACTTTCATGGGGAGGTTTAATGGGCTGGCAGAGGCTGTTTAAGTGAATGACTAAGGGAGCAATGACCTTCTCACACAGAGCGTATAGCTTTTGGTTAACTTTCTTACTTCAATATTTTATAGGAATGGAGGGCTATGCCTACTCTGGTTCCCTTTTTCTAATGTTCTGTCTGAAAATTCAAAGCCATTCACTGTGACAGATTTTGCAGAAATAGCGGATATCAGGAAGGGGACACAATACTTTTTCACAGCACTTTATGTCTTCCATTTGTAAGTTTGCTGACATACACATTGGAATTCATCATAAGTCCCCTTTCATTTGCTTGCTAGCGACTGAGAATGTTGAAACTTTGCTGGTGAACTCATGTCTGAGGTAGTGTTGCATGGTAAACCGGGACTCTGAAGTTTTTAAAAATGTTATAGAGTACCAGCATTGCTGTAATTTCGGCACCTAAAGTAAAAGGTAGTTTTCAAGCACCTCGCACTCGGTCTTTATTGGCGCTCCTTGTGGGGGGTCTCCCACTGCTGTTACATTTGTTATGTGTGTTAAATCTAGCTCTCGATCACAAAGTAAGACCACCGCCCACCTCTGCTCTTCGAACAAATTTTTTTTATATAAGCATGTGGACCTGGAGAAAGCATATGACAGTGTGCATCGAGAGGAGCTGTGGTATTGTATGAGGAAGTCGGGAGTGGCAGAGAAGTACGTAAGAGTTGTACAGGATATGTACGAGGGAAGTGTGACCGTGGTGAGGTCTGCAGTAGGAGTGACGGATGCATTCAACGTGGAGGTGGGATTACATCAGGGATCAGCTCTGAGCCCTTTCTTATTTGTAATGGTGAAGAACAGATTGACAGACGAGATTAGACAGGAGTCCCCGTGGACTATAATGTTTGCTGATGACATTGTGATGTGTAGCGAGAGTTGGGAGAAGGTTGAGGAGACCCTGGAGAGAAGGAGATATGCTCTAGAGAGGAGTGGAATGAAGGTCAGTAGGAACAAAACAGAATCCATGTGTGTGAATGAGAGGGAGGTCAGTGGAATGGTGAGGATGAAAGGAGTAGAGTTGGCGAAGGTGGATGAGTTTAAATACTTGGGATCAACAGTACAGAGTAGCAGGGATTGTGGAAGAGAGGTGAAAAAGAGAGTGCAGGCAGGGTGTAATGGGTGGAGAAGTGTCGGGAGTAATTTGTGACAGACGGTACCAGCAAGAGTGAAAGGGAAGGTCTACAGGACGGTAGTGAGACCAGCTATGTTATATGGGTTGGAGACGGTGGCACTGACCAGAAAGCAGGAGACAGAGCTGGAGGTGGCAGAGTTAAAGATGGTAAGATTTGCACTGGGTTTGACGAGGATGAATAGGATTAGAAATGAGGACATTAGAGGGTCAGCTCAAGTTGGATGGTTGGGAGACAAAGTCAGAGAGGCGAGATTATGTTGGTTTGGACATGTGGAGAGGAGAGATGCTGAGTATATTGGGAGAAGGATGCTAAGGATAGAGCTGCCAGGGAAGAGGAGAAGAGGAAAGCCTAAGAGATGGTTTATGGATGTTGTGAGAGAGGGCATGCAGGTAATGGGTGTGAAACAGCAAGATGACGAGGACAGAAAGATATGGAAGAAGATGATCCTCTGTGGCGACCCCTAACGGGAGCAGCTGAAAGAAGAAGAAGAAGCATGTTGGATACTCCAAGGGGCAGTTGCACTCTTGTGAATGATTTGCGGAGTACAGCCAAGCAGGGAGGCTCCCATTTTTGAGGGCTGGGGGAATGAAGCAGGGTGCTAGTTATCCATTATTTCTTTCAAAAGCGCTTTGGTACCGGTACTGAGATCCAAAAGTTCATATCGATACTGAAGCAAATTTTTTTTATTACTGATCCAACACTAGCCTGGGGTTTCAAATCAAAAAGCATGAACTTACTTTTTCCCCTAAGGCCTCTGTGTAGAGGATGCTGGGTGATGGGCTCATAATGGAGATTTTTAAATTTGCACAGTATTAAATGTACCAAGTGAATGTGCAAGTGTCTGTCTAATTGCCACCTCTGCATTTGTAAAGGGCAAATAGTTTTTGTAAGTACAGGGTGGCAGGTTGTATATAACTCAGAATTATCACATTATTGTTATTAAGTACTTGTAAATCACAGAGGGGTGGCGTTCCTAACAGAGGGGTGCTCAGTGTTCTGTTTCAACTTATTGTATAAAAAGCTGGATTGCTGCTCTCGGGGTTAACACCCTCTTAGATGCTTAATGCACAAATTAGACAATTGCAACATCTCAGCCATCTGGTGCAACAGCTAAAATGAAAGAATAACAAAATGATCAGGGCTCACGTATCGTTCCTGGGCCGCGGCTCACATTACAGGAGACACGCAGCCAACAGATGCCACATCTCGCCATCAGACAGCTTGGGCGGCGAGATACTTCCTTAATACAAAGGGAGGACAGCTGGGGTGGTTTGCTGCTCTTCATCATTTACATGAGTGCATTACATGTGTGTAAGCAGAGGAGCCGACAGCCACCGACCTTTAGTGAAATGTGTGATTACTGAAGAGACAGCTTGAGACACAAAGCTTGAAATCTACCACAGCCGTGCTGACTCCTCCTTGAAAAGATACATCTCTGAAGCCATCCAGTAGATTTTAGGTTCGTCTTTTAAAATGTGTCGTCTTTTACATGATGTTGTCTGGAAAAGGTTGTGGTGTTACGTCAAGCTGGGTGGGCCAAATGTGTCCCTCCATGGTGTCATCTCGACTGGCTTCTTTTCATCTGGAAGTCAAAGTTTGGGAAATCACAAAGAGCCACTAACCCTGCTGAGGAAAACCCCAATTCACGAAGTTTTTACAGAAAAAATGTGAGGTCCGTTTTAACAGCCTAGATTGGTACAGTGCTGTCCCAGTGTCACCTGTACTCTGCACTCTGCAATCACTCAGTCAAAAATTTTACAAAATTCTTATGACTAAATTAAGCCCGTGTTTTAATTCATTTGTTTTTTTTTTTCCTTTTTACGTTTAAACAGTAAATTCTTGAATGTGTAAAAGTGAAGATGTGATGGTGGCTAGTATTCATCTTTCAGAATCGAGAGTATTTTGAGAATTTGGAAGCCAGCCTGAGGCATGTCCTTTGTTTTGGGGGCCACATGGCATGACTCCATAGTAGACTGCAGCACTAAGCACTACGCCGCAGTAACACGTGTCCAGAGCTTATAGATTTCAGCATTGCCTCCATTTTCTGGGTAGGATGGCAGTCCATCTAAGGCCTGACATGCACATTAAACTACTACTACTGTTTACCCCTGGAAAAACGAGCCAAAAACAGTGATTTGTTTTTTATTTTTACCAACAATAAAAAATGTATTGCTTGTAGCAGAAATATATAAATACCAAAATGTCAACATAAATACAGTAGGAGACGTCTGTGGAGTGTCCACTGCTGTACTGACACAGATTTAGTACGTGGCCTCCGTGTGGTATGTTTTGAGACAGGAGCAGCGTGTGTGTCTGCACACTTTTCTTATATTTTTTCTGTTTGCACACAAGAGGGTAGAATTTCACTGCCTGGTTAGCATGACGGGGCGCGCCACTTGTATTATTGTGGGTTACCAAAGCGCAAGGCTTAGCGACTTCCTCATTTCCCCGTTACGAACGTCGACAGTTGTTGCATTGTAAACAGTGCTTAGGGAGCTAACGTTTTTTATTGTCTTTCCACTTGATTGCAATCATTTTGCACTTTTGCCATGTCGATGCTACTCCCTGCTGTAGCTTTACGCGACTGAATTCACCAGACACATCACGGTGGTTCAGTCGCACAGTGCCATATGCGCAGGGCCGTTTGAAGGAATTTGGGGGCCCCAAGCAAAATGGACATGGAGGCCCCCCGCGCACGCAAAGGAACCACAGTATAGCCATACATATTTCTGCTAGCCTACCTGCTGCAAAATTGCACCATTTGTACAAGACAAGTAGAGCTATTTTATGTGTGTAATTTATCACTTACCACTGTCTTCATTTTTCTTATCCTCCTCTTCCTTTCTCTTCTTTCTTTTTTGGCTTCCTGAAGCATAATTCCGCTTCATGACTGCCGAGGAGGAAGTTTTGTATTTTGCCGGCAGCAGAGATCACGTGGTTGGCTGGCTGCTGTCAGCGAGGGGGGCCCCCTTGAGGGGGATCCCGATAACAGTGTCATTGCACTTTACTGCATTCACTATCAATGGGGCGCTCACACAGTTTGCCGCTGCATTTTATTCTTAACCAGTCGTTGTCTTGGGGCCCCAGGCCAGCTCGGGGCCCCAAGCAATTGCTTGGTTTGCCTGCCTTGTCGCGACGGGCCTGCATATGCGCCACCTTTATTATCTGTGTCAGTGTCTGACTAATTCACTTTGTCTTCACCATCACTTGACTCAATTAATGGTCCAGTTTCTTTACAGGCTCCACCCCACTCATGAATATTGATGACTGTCCTTATAGCAGGGGTTCTCAACGTCGGTCCTGGGGACCCCCAGTCACTGCAGGTTTTTGTTTTAACCAGCTTCTGTTTTCAATTGAACTCCTGGGCTAATTAAGTGAGCTGATATTTACTAAGTTTGTTTAGGGAACAATATAGAAATTAGAAAACCAAGTTTGCTAAAAAGAAAAATATATATTAAAATGTATCAAGCAGTTATATAGGAATAATGTATTTTTTTCCTCTTTAACAGTATTTTCATCTTGATTTTCATTCTACTTTTCAAGGTGTTCTAATTGTTTAATTAATCCATTATTTACTAATCACTGGGTCTGACGCTAAAGTAGTTGCAGCTTTTGATTATTCAGTGATGTTTGCCTGCGTGTCTGCTCTGCTCGTTTTAAGTTGTCATTATTAAGATACAACGAAGGGGGAAAAACTGTACAGAGAAAGGGCAAAATATAATGAAATCACCAAAAGAAATCTCTAGCAAAAGCAGAAATATTTATAAATGTCTCATAAATGTAAAAATCATGCTGCTATGCTTTTCTGAATGTCATATAAAAAAAAAAAAAATACCAGCTAATTAAATAAGCTCAGTGTTATCAGATGTTGTCACTGATTAGGAATCTGGTTGGAACAAAAACCTGCAGCCACAGGGGGTCCTCAGGACCGAGTTTGAGAAACACTGCCTGATAGTGACAAAACAGATAGAAATATTCATGCCTGAATTTATTTGATCCACCAGAATACTACCCAAAGCACTATTTGAGATTAACACTTTACTGTAAAGCAGATCCCTACTCATCACCCTGAGTCTGACTTGAGCTTAACCGTATTTACCAAGAATTCTGAGCCCAAGAGACTCTGCGGGTTAACGCCAAGGAGGTTAAGAGTCACACATGAACAAAGTCTGTAAGTGTTTGAGATGGAGGGGAAAACAAGAGTGCCCAGAGAAACACTCTACCAGCAGGAGGAGAAGAGGCATGCATACTTGGAGCAGAACAGGAGAGCCACCGCCCCCATTTTCAGTATTCTCTTCATTTCTTTATTTATATTGCTTACCCTCTGCTGACAAGCTGAGAATGCTGTTCACAATTACTAATTTAAGTTATACAGAATTTACATCACTGGCAGCATGTTGCCAATCCAGAGCCTGTGCCCAGTTGTTGACTGCATGCTGGATTTTCTCCGGGTCTGCCATGCAGATGCTCAGGTGTGTTTGTGTGCGTTCAATTTTAGTTCATGGTGCCGTTTTCTAGAGCAATCTCTAAGCTAAAATGCATGTGTTTTGCATGTTGTGAGCACACACCTGGATAACTTAACATGTGGATTATGTGACGCGAGTAACATGAAATTTTTTTTTAATAGACATTTTGATAACTGCTGGTAACCATAGACTCCTTTCCTATCAGAAGCCCTTTTTAATTGCCGTTCTCCATGAAACATGAGACTAAGAATTCTTCACTGGGTTAAGTAACATAAGAATACAGTATACTGTAACCCTGATTATTCAAGGTAATGTGGACCAATACTACTTTGAATAAATGAAAACTCAGATATAATAGATTACACCTGCTATTTCTATGTCATAGAGATGATTTTCTCAACTGATATGGCACAGTATCATTTTTAAGCCTCTTTTCATCCCTTCAAATGCTAATGTTCCGCAGTTGCCTCGCCACCAAAAGGTCAGCAGGTTTATTGTCTTCCTGCTGTTCAGTATACAAAATTGCGGTGTCTGTATGAGAAACTGTGTGTGGATTTTCTGTGCAGTCCTCATCGTTGTAGAAATACAAAAATCCCAAGTGAATGAAACAGTAGTGCAGGAGAATACGACAGTAATGGCAGCACACTGACAGTAGCCAAGGGAAGGATGAGTGAGTCCCGCCCACATTCCCAGAGTCCCCGCCTCCTCGCCCGCTCACTCGGTACAGCTGAGGTTAACAGTATGCAGTACGGTATTTAGGGGCACAGTACAAAGCTTTGATAAATAATTAGTCAAGGAGTGTATTGCACGCTAGGTTCGCCTCGGATAAAGAGGGACTTTGTTAAATTGGGGTGTAGATAATCGGGATTCTACTCTAGATAGTTTTTGGCTGGAATGTTCGTTATAGGAACAGTCTTTTAAGAAAAATAGAGTGTACGAGTGTCCTCAGCCCTTTCTTCTATAGTCAAGAAGTGAAGAGATCCCACCATTGTTAGGGGGAGCTCGGCTGGTGGCGGGTCACCTGCATTGATGAAAGGACGCCAGCACAAAGAAGACCTCTGAGGACGTTTATTCTCAAGTGTCACCAGAGTGTCGAGGCATGCAGCGAGCCCTGGAGTTGCCCCGACTTTTACCTTGCAGACTAAATTCTGAAAGTCCTAATCTGACTTTATTAACAAAATGACAGCAAACTGAGATCTCAGCAAGAGGGTTCATTAAGAGGTCAAGGGTCAAAATGGCTTGCCGCACTGTAGGGCTTAGAAATTGCCACAGGCTAGAAGTTTGGGAACACAGACAGGAAGCCAATGAGCAGTTTTTCACCCACTGCTGGCTGTGAGGTAACATTTGCTGTTTCAGTTACCGTCTCATCTTGTTACTTTGAATTGCGTACTCGGGCAAAGGCGTCCTATCAAGTAAACATGTACTGTAGGCAGTGCACGCCTCACTTGCTCTTTTGTTCATGGACTGTATTGTTGAAAAATGGTTTCAATAAAAAAAAAACACCTCCACCCTAATTTGTTCCTCTAATGTGCTCTGATGAGCAGCTGCAGAGAAGTCTCCAAACTGTCGAAGCAGCCTGGGGGGATCTCCACCATAGAGAACAAATCTCTACTTGTTCAGCTGGTGGCGTGTACAAGTTGTGGAAGAGTTAGCGCTGGCATTTTAAAAATCTGTGTCTGTGGCTTGGATTTCCCAGCACTGCCAAACTCGCACGACTTCTCCAGGAGTTCTCGTCATGCCAGCAAACACAGACGGGGGCCCGGCCTCACAGTCTGCCAGGTCCTCCACAGCCGCATCTCCTGGATCTGTTAGCAATGTCAAGTCATGTTTGGCAGGCGACGTTCAAGAGTTAAATTCTCTCGCTCCACTTGGTAATGTCCGTCACACTGAAGAAACATTTCCGATATGCAGTGCTAGGGAGCACTTGAGAAGGTTGATGGCTGATCTGTGGTTCAGTTTGTGCCCTCTGTGTTCAACTCACTAAATATTAAGATGTGTATTTCACTCCATTCTTGTTTATCTTGGTATCGGAGAGGGACAATGTGTTTCAATTTAGTAGGACGTCAGTCAGTCATTTTCTGTCCCACTCATTCCTGAAGAGGGTCATATGGGGGTGCTGGAGCCTTTCCCAGCCAGCATACAGCGCAAGGCAGGAACAAACCCTGGACAGGGTGCCGGTTCATTGCAGGGTGAACGCACGCACACACACAGGCTGATTTAGGATCACCAGTTCACCTAAACCGTATGTCTTAGGAGTGTGGGAGGAAACCAGAGAACCTGCAGGAAACTCACACAAACACTGGAAGCACATACAGTACAATACAATACAATACTATTTATTTTTATACAGCCCAAAATCACACAAGAAGTCCCACAATGGGCTTTAGCAGGCCCTGCCTCTTGATAGCCCCCCAGCTTTGACTCTCTAAAAAGACAAGAAAAAATGGAAGAAACCTTGGGATAGACAGTTCAAAGAGAGACCCCTTTTCCAGATAGGCTGGGTGTGCAGTGGCTTTCAAAAAGAAGGGGGGTCACTACAATTACAATACACAGAACACAAGTACTCCTCAATACAATATAATAGTAAAGTAGAAATATTAAGTACAGTAATCCCTCCTCGATCGCGGGGGTTGTGTTCCAGACCCCCGATAGGTGAAAATCAGTAGTAAAACCATATGTTTGTATGGTTATTTTTATATATTTTAAGCCCTTATAAACTCTCCCACACTGTTTATAAATATTCCCCGCACAGTTATACAGCATAAACCCTTTGTATTCTCTTAGATATTAGGTAAGATTCATTGAAATTATGTATGTAAACACACTATTTATATACAGTAAAACCTAAATATTATTTTAAAGATATCGAGTGTCTCCGATATCACATATGTTACAGCCATTACGATAGACAGGCCACCAGCAATAAATACGTACAATGCAAGAAAAATTGTATACAGTAAATGTGTGTACAGTGACACTAAACGTACGTACATATACTAAGTACTGTAAGTAGAAAGTTAATTCTGGTTACTCACCAACAATGACACGATGACTTGTCCGATAACAATGAGTTTAGTTTTACAGCACAACAAAGGAGAGCGTTACAGTACAGCTCTTTTAAAGGAGCCACTTCAGGCGACTGTGTAGCACCGCCGTTGTTGTTCTTCAATCCAAATCCCTAAAGCAGATTCCATCCAGACTACTGCCTTATTACATCCACTTACATCTCGTTTTGCACCCTGGATAAAAGGACACTGCGGCTGTAGATCTTATATTCCTTTCCTACTTTTTAAATAAAAAGAATCATAGCCTCATTGAAGCAGTAGCAGGAGCAGATCATTTTGAAGCCATAATGAAGGGCTTGACTATGCACAAAAGTTAACTCTTTACACAACGAGACACGTTGATGCTGAATGAGCGAGACGAGACTTCCTGGTTAACACTGCATTCAGCACACAGGAACTTAACTGTGTGCTCTGATTGGTTAGCTTCTCAGTCAGGAGAACTAAACTGCGTGCTATGATTGGTTAGCTTCTCAGTCATCCGCCAATAGCGTCCCTTGTATGAAATCAACTGGGCAAACCAACTGAGGAAGCATGTACAGGAAGTAAAAGGACCCATTGTCTGCAGAACTCACGAAGCAGCGAAAAATCCGCGTTATATATTTAGTTATGCTTACATATAAAATCCGCAATAAAGTGAAGCCGCGAAAGTTGAAGCGCGATGTAGCGAGGGATTACTGTACACAGCAGAATTCAACAGTAGATGATATCACATAATAGGATTTGGATTTGTTGAGTCCTGGAGACCTCAGCCATCAAGCTGCCTCCCCCATTTGGCCATTCCACAGCTGAGTCAGTGTTGGACCAGCCAATCTGATGAAAGGACCCCTCTACCCCACGAGTCCTGCGATCCTCCATCAGGGATGACTTTACCTTAGGCAGGCAAAACCACTTGGCAGGTGGGCAGTGGCACCAAGTGCCACATTTGAGTACCGAGAAGAGAAACAGAATAGGTGAGACTTAGAAACAAATTCTAACTATCATGTTACTTATGTTTTAGTGCTAATGACTAAAAACAGAGATGCAGTCTGTACAGTTAATCAGCAGCTCTAGTCATGGTATGCTAAACTGAAGTAGTGAGTCTTCAGCCGGGATTTAAAGGCTGAGGCTGAAGGGACATCTCTTATAGTAGCAGGCAGACCATTCCACAGTTTAAGGGCCCTGTAACTAAAAGCTCGACCTCCCACTGTTATTTTATTAATCCTTGGAATCACAAGTCATGATAAATAAGCAGGACCTTGGCCATTTAAGGCTTTATATGTTAAAAGAAGGATTTTGAAATCTGCCCTAAACTTAACTGGGAGCAGGTGTAAGGCTTTAAGAACTGGAGTGATGTGTTCGTATTTTCTTGTTCTTGTAATAATTCTTGCAGCAGCATTTTGGATTACCTGGAGGCTGTGTAGAGAACAGTTTGAACATCCAGTGAAGACCACATTGCAGTAGTCAATCCTACGAGAAATAAATGCATGAATTAACATGCAAACTCCATACAGTTAGGACCAGAGACGCAAACCCTGCACTGTGCCGCCATTAGTGGGATGTGCCAGTGAAAATTTCACTGTACTCGGAGATTAAACGACCAGTAGGTATATGATATAAAAAAAAAAAGAATGTTAGGTCCAAAGAGCAAAAATGAAAACTCTTGGAGTCCTATACAGAACCATTTTGACATGAAGATTTCTTCTAAGTGTGCTGACATTAATTTACCTTGGTAATCCTGTCAGTTCACGCAACTTTTATGTCACAAAAACTAACAAAACAATGGGATGTAGTGCTGTGCCCGCTCTCTTTTGATTGCCATCAAGTTGTTGTCTTGATACCTTTGGACATCAGCATCATCTGTTAAAATACAGACCGAGAGATTTAAACATTAAATTTGGCTACAAAAAGTCTACTGGTGGGATTGAAACCACCAGTGCCTCAGGTTTAGAACAAGACTGTATGTTCTACACGGGTTTATGAACTTTCTTCAAATGTAGCTTTTTATACAGCATGCGCAATTATTAGGCCGTCGGTTTTCTGACCTTGTCATTATTTCTGTGCGTATTTTCCAAAGTATAAACTGTAATGCCTAGTTAGATGTGCTCATTTTCAGAAGATACACAGTTATTAATGAGAGATGGTGTGGCTTAAAGTGTTTAACACCGTCTTTTAAGAGATTAAACTGGAACTGAAAAGCCAATAATTGTAAAATGCCATTCTGATGGATGCAAGACTCTGGAAATTACTGAGCTACTGAACTGAAGGGCCAGACGTGATTTTGAAATAACAATACACATCTGGGTAAAACTTGTAGTGAATGGTAGCAAAATCCAGGGGTGCAAAGGCTCTGCCCACAGGGTTTCTCCCTGAAATTCCCACCTCCCAGTTTCTCCAGTCCGTGCACCTCAAACCGCTCGGGTTTCAGGAAGAGAGCAAATGACTCGACTCTGAGAGAAAATCAAAAGCTGAAATTCCAATTATCCTTTCTGGAGGCCAGTAGCACAAGGTAACTGAAGTTCAATGATTGATTTGTACATTGTAATGAGCGCCGCGACAGAAGAGGTCAACAGACACACATACATGATGAACACTGCAGCTACTTAGTTCCACGTGTTTGAGAACTGCTACCTTATCTTTCTGTCATTTTCACTGTTGCATTACTCTAAGACATAACAACAGCAGAGTTAACTTGCCTCACTAACCATGTTTGTCCATCTTTTGCTAATGATTAGTGAAACATTAAAATTTATGAACCTTCACTTCTAAAAAATCTATCAAACATTGGGATGCTGGTGCCTGGTCCTTGTCTTTGTGGTACCTCAGACATTGCCATCATCTAGCAAATTAGAGCCATATACACTGGTGAGGTTCAACATTCATGCCCCTGCTAGTGAAGTAAACTACATGGATTATGTCATCCTGGGGTGGGATACATCAGGCCAGAAACTGAACAGTTGGTTCTTGAAGGTGATGTATTGGAAGCAAGATCTGAGTGACTTTGACAAGGGACAAATTGTGATTGCTAGACGACTCGGTCAGAGTGTTTTCCTAAAATGGCAGGTCTTGTGAGGTGTTCCCAGTATGCAGTGGTTAGCACCTACCAAAAGTGTTCCAAGGAAGGGCAACCAGTAAACCAGCGACAGTGTCATGGGCACCTAAGACTCATTGACATGCATGAGCAATGTAGGCCAACCCGTCTGGTAGGATCCCACAATAGAGCTACTGTAACCTTAATGCTGACCCTGACAAAAAGGTTTCCAAACACACAGTGCATCGCAGCTTATGTAGCTGCAGGTCTGGTCCGGGTACCCACACTGACCTACAATGGGCACGTGAGCATCAGAAAAGGACCGTGGAGCAAAGGTGGTCTGGTTAGCTGGGTGTGTGTGCATCGTTTACCTGGGGAAGAAATACAGTCAGAGCAGGATGACTCAATCCGACTGAGGCAGTATTTTGCTGGGAAAACTTGGATCCGTCTATTTACTGTCTACCAAAAGATTGTTGCAGACCATGTAAACCCGTTTATGAGAAGGGTGTTCCCTGATGGTAGAGGACTTTTTCATCAGGATAATGCACTCCATTGTTCAGGAATGGATTGAGGACCCTGATAAAGAATTCAAGGTATCAACTTGCCCTCCAAATTCCCCAGATCTCAATCCGATCAGGCATTTGTGGAATGTGCTGGAAAAACAAATCAGATACATGGAGGTCCCACCTTATAATTTACAGGACCTGAAGGATCTGCTGGTAACTTTTTGGTTCCAGAACACTGGACTGGACACCTTCACCTTCAGAGGTCTCTTGGAGTCCATACTTCAACGTGTCAGAGCCGTTTTGGAGGACCTACATGATATAAGGCAGGTGCTTTTAATGTTGTGGCAGATCTGTGTGGCTTCCAAAGCTAAGTAACATGAGAACCTCGCAAACACCTGCTGCCCAGGAATATCCACTTTCTATGAGCTGCCTAAACTGAAACAGCAACACCTTACATTTAGAATCCAAAGACTCAGAGGTGAAAAAGGTCAAACCATAGGAACATGGAGAGAACACACAGAACACGACTCGAAGGGCACACGGCGGTGAAGAAATTATTTTCTCCCTGCCGACTTGTTCTTTCTGTACTTCTTTCAAAGGGGGGCATCAGACTGCTGCCTTCTTTGTCACCAACTGGAAGGAGAACACGTAGGCCTCCTCTGATGCTTTTTGAAATTTGCTGCGGCCCTCCTCGGTGGTGAATAAGAATCAAGAAGCAGTGTGACGTCTTGTGAATGAAACGTTCCTGACAATAATATCCTTAGTTTATTTATTTATTTTATTATGATTAAAATTACTTTGGCTGTACCATTAAGGACTTCTCAGCATGTCTCCTACACCTTTACTCCTCCTCAAGTGTCTCACACTTACTCTTCCTCTTTCGTTTGTGTCGCATAAGGCTAATTATGACTCAGAGTAACCAGACATGCACACAGACCTTATTGTATACCAGACAGTAACTTCAGCAATAAGCTACTGGACAAGTATGGATGGCAGGGATAGAGAGCAAAAATGAAAATGTTTGAGTCCATTGCAGTACAACGCTTGTGTGTGTGTGTGTGTGTGTGTGTGTGTGTGTGTGTGTGTGTGTGTGTGTTACCTCACACAGTCTAACCACACAATTCTTTGCCACCTTTTTTTCATTGTCGGAGGGCAGATCAACTTACCTTCTCGTGCTTCTGGCCCTGTGGGATTGTCGTCTCTTCTAATTGAATTCCCTTCAGGTAAACCTTCCCCACGGCTCCTCTGAGGGACTTTTTTTTTGGTAGTGAGGTTTTATTTTCCAGTCTAAGAGTCAAGTGAGGTAAGATTGTTAGTGATTTCAGGTAAAGATGACACAAATTCCTTGGTGAGCTTGTCATAGTCACTAATCACAGTGCTGCAGAGTGATGGCGTCTTCATGAGCACATTCAACTACTCGGTAAATTGGATAGTAAGGACCCAACACCCCAATAATACAACCTGGGCTACCTAACCATTTAATGAATTCAACTAGTCCACTTTTGGGGTCAGTGTGAATTAAAGCCTGTTTTAGCATCACAGCTGGAAATATTTCATTAGGTCTGCATTGTGCCCTCACCTCATGCATATCAGTGCTCGTCTAAACATCTTATCACATTAGGTGACTTTTCCAGCAATTTTCAGTTGTTGCCTTCATTTACAAAATCTTAGGGGGGTCGGAGACAGTCATCGGTGCCCACCCTTGAATGATGCTCACCTAGCCTGACTATCTAGTGTCTCTCTCCTTATAGTTTGATTTTTGTTTTAAGCCTTAAGGGAGACTCTGTGTGTGTGAGAGCTGACAACCAATGAATACTCATCTAGAAGTACAACACATAGAATACATTCATTTGTTTTCCAATGCCTGTCCGAGACTGGGTCGTGGAAGTAACACTCTTAACAGTAAGGCTCATACAGCCTTTTCTCCAGCAATACTTGCCAAGTCATGCTGTGGGATCCCAAGGCTTTCCCATGTAATCCTCCCAGTGATTCCTAGGTCTTCACTGGGATCTTCTCCCAGCTGGTCATGCCCATAAAACCTCCACAGCGAGGCATCAGTATCAGATGCCCAAACCTCCACCACTGGCACCTCTCGATGTAGAGGGTCAGCGGCTCTACTCCTAGCCTGTCCCTGATGTCTGTGCTTCCCACCCTGTCTCTAAGGGACAGCCCAAATACCCTGCCGAGGAAGCTTGTTTTGGCAGCTTATACAGGCAATCTCATTATTTTGATCATCAGCCAAAGCTCATGCATGACCATAGGTGTCTGGTAAATCGAGAGCTTTGCCTTCTGGCGCAACTCCTTTTTCACCATTATGGATCGGTATAGTGACTACATAACTGCACACGCTGCCCGGATCCACCTGTCGATCTCATCATCTTGAACAAGACCCAGAGGTACTTAAGCACCTCCACTTGAGGCAGTAACTCACTTCACACTCAGAGTGGGCAGTCCATCTTTTTCCTGCTGAAGACCACTGGCGATTATGCATTTTGTGATACTATGTGACAATGAGGTATGCCATAACTGATTCCGATTATGATGGGAGCTGACTCTGCTATCGTGTAGCAGCTAACCCAACATCGGACTCTGAGCGTAGTCAGCATACCACTAACGTATGGCGTGTAACTTGTTTGAATGTAATGACGGAACAGCAAAACGCCGTCACATTCAGTCAGATGATGTAGTCGGCTGCTAAAATGAAAACGTGTGTAGTGGAAAGGTGAAGATGACTTGGACCTCGGTGGGCTCTCTGCAGTCAGCAGAATGGCACATCGCTTTTCTTTGATAACACAACAGTAAACTACTTACAAGCTGAGTGCATGCGTGATTAATACTTAAACCGAGCCCACTGCTAAATTTGGTTTAGTAAAAAAAATGTTTGGTGAATAGGCAGAGTTTCTCTTTTTAAGTAAGGGGGCAACATTATCTAAACAGTGGTCTGCTATACAAGCTTAAAAGAACAGTCAAAACGAACCTTTAAGTCAGGTTCAATGTTAGGATGAGCCAGTGAAGGGAATCGTTGATCCCGCATTAACGTCGTGAAGAGAAAAAAATGATCAGATTTGGGTACTCACATTTACAGAAGATGCTGAAAGTGATCTCGTTGCGCGTCAATACACCCCTGTGTCCGTTTCAGCATGTTCATGTACACTCTTTGCACACTCTTTGTTAGTGGCCACTTTTTCGTGGGCCACCCTGTAGAATGCCAGAGGTTCCGAATTCTTCTCGTTGCAGAAATGCTACGTTCAGATGTTGCAGTTGCAAACGGTACTGTAAGAGCCCACTGTTCGAGTTGTCAGAGGTGGGATACGCTTCACAGTTACACGCACGCTGGTGTGTCTTGAGGGCGAGCTCAGATGTTGAACAGATTAAAAGCTCCACTTTACCAACAGTGAGATAAGGGTTTATTTGGAATGGGTGGTCGTTAGATGTGTGGCCATTTATGGCATTCCTTGTGTGCTTTTGGGCTATACAAGAAATAAATTGTTATTTGTGACGAGATATGACAGGCGTGGTGGTGGTGTGCATAGGTCACTTTTATGTCATAATACTATGACGTCGTTTAGGGACGACCTCTCAAATCCGCTTGCTGCGTGTGCCCATGCATGTGTGACATTTGTTTTTTTTCATTAACTGTGTGTGTATCGCGTTTAACACAAAGAAGCCAAGCGCCCCTTTGTCACGCAGGCAGTCCTAAACTCCCGATCTCGTGTGTGTGCGCGCGCCGCCCGCCCGCCAGCCAGCTCGTCCGGGCACGCGCGCTCTGTGGTTGGATTTCTGGCCGAGCAGGTGAAAGGGCGGGCGCTAGGACCAGGCTCGCCGCTTCCTCACTCTCCACTCTCTCGCTCACTTGCTCTGTCTATCAGCGCGCACACACTAGCTGTTCTCAGAGAGCAGCATCGGCGGCGTTCGGTCAGTCCTGCAATCTGCGGCTTGGCTGTCGCCTGCACCCCGGCTCCGGGTTATGCTTGAAGGTCTCCGCATCAGCCGTCCGGCCCCACCTAGCCGCTGGGTGTCTCGCGAGTATCCCTTGTGGTGAAGGCTGCCTCAGCGGGGTCTTTCGCTCCCTCTCTGCAGCTGCTGCAGCAGTAGCATCCTTCATCTTGCCCCCACCCCGCCTCCATCCTCCGGCTCCGGTAGCATCTTGCTGATCGGATCGCTAGTTCTGCGTGCTCAATAAAAAAGGAAGGCACCACCTGAGTGTGGGCAGTTTGGGGCTGCTGGCAGCGTGAGGTGCGGGTCGCCAGGTGTGGCGTATACGCGGATCGCCGGCTTCTCCATATGGGCTCACCATGCGAAGGATCAGGGCCAATGCCATCGCAATCCTAACCGTGGCATGGATCCTCGGGACCTTCTACTACCTGTGGCAGGACAACAAGCCGCATTCGTCTCCGTCATCGGCTTCGCATCCCAAGTCCACCAAAAGCGTCGGCCAAAAGCAGACGGGCCGCCTGGAGATCCACCGGGAGGAGAGGAGCATCCCGCTAATCGTGAGTGTCCGCGCCGCGCCGCTCGGCTGCTGCAAGCGGGTGTGCATTGCATGCTGATGTGCGCAGCTCTTTCGCGCCCCCCAAAATCCCCCCGTCCTCGTCGCTTATCCGTTTGACACCGTGCAGTCCTGCGGCGGCTTTTCCCTGGGTTGACACCCATGGATTCCATCCAGAGAAGCACGGATCACTTCTGTAGATGAATTGTCTGTAAGCACTTTGATGCGGTCGGTCCTGCGTCTACGTGTTCGATGTCGGTCATGTGGAGTCCACTTTGACTAGAGTTGCTGAAGGGTCTGTCAACTTGAGGGACCTTCTGCAACAGGGAGATGTGTCGCGGGGGCCTTTGATAGTCACTGATCTATCATTAGGTTCTCGGCTCCTCTCCCTTAAATCCAACAGCTTGATTAAACTGTCGAAGTTGAAAACGCAAGGATCAGCCCGCGGTTTGTAAAGTGCATTGAAACCTGGGTGTTTGGGAGGCTTCAATTTCTTTGACATAAAAAAACCTGTTTTAAAGTTAATTTATTAAGCTTATATTTAATATATTAAGCTTAAGGTAGAAGCCCTGAAGGACACTGCATTTAGTATTTTTATGGTCTGACTCCTTGACAGGCATCACACTCTCTTATTAATGAATTCAAAACTAAACTGAAATGAATACATACAAATGTGTACACCTATTCTTTAAACCAAAATTATTTAGTATTCCTAAAACTGAACATGTATATTTTTTATTATCTAATGCTCAGACCGGGCTGGCCAGAACTAAAACCTGCCACAGTTTAAGCTGCCTTGACTGCTCATTTCGGTTTATGTCATTCCTTGATGTTCAGTTCAGTTCTCATTTACTGTGCTCTGCCAAATTCTCTTTTAATCCAAAGAAACTTTGAAATATTAAAAGTGAAATCGAATGATGTCTGTGTTTCCATAACTGGAGTGTGTTAGCAGATGGAGCGACTCTGGTGGTGCCTACAGTTGAACCAGCAGCCTTGTTGTGTACATTTTAAATCCAAAACCTTTAAACCTTGGGACCTGAAACAGCACATTTTGTTTTTATTTTAGTACTTATTTGATTAAATTAGATCACATAGAACTTTACTTCTCCAATAGAATAAGTAAATAAATTAATACACCAAAAGTTATTAAAAAAGAAGAAAGGGGTCTGACTTGGCTAAAGATGAAACAGCAGTCAGTCACAGTTTAAAGGCATACTGTTTTTGGTATAAAAATATATATTTATAAGTATTCATTTTTATATATCTTTATTTTACATTTCCATACTGAACACCAAAAGCAGTGTGGCATAATGGCTAAGGCTTTAGACCTTCAAATTGCAGATACAAATGGCTCTATTGACACACTGTGACCACTTCACCTATCTGGGCTCCTACTGGAAAAAACAAAGAAATGTAAGCAATTGTATCATAAATGCTGTAAGTCGGCTTGGATGAAGACGTCAGCTAAATAAGCAAATGTAAAAACACTGTAGCAGGGCATCTTAAAATCACCCGTTTCTGTGTTCCTCTGACAGGATGGGGGACTCAGCCTTATGATTTTCTCTTTGGCACATTTTCATGTGGAACGTCATCTTATGACGCTGAACTAGCAACGTAATGGTTTAGACTTTACATCTTGACCCCGCTGGGGACACTGCCAACAATTCTGCAGTTTACCCTAAATAATACATCTTATGAATATTAAGATGTTTCCTAATACTTTAGGTATAAACCTAATTTTCAAGTTTAGTGTTGCAGAGGAATGCACTTTTTGTGGAAGATACCACAAGGGACAGAAAGAACAGACACAATAACTTACATTATAAGCGTGTCCTGTTTTTCCTACTTTGGGTTGTGGGTGCCACTGGGCAGAAGGTGAGAGCCCACCATGCATTGGGGTGCCAGTCCTCTGCAGGGCACAAGAAGTTCTTTGTATCCAGCATTTAATTTGCAGATACTGTAGCACTGCTGATTGTTTTTATATTTTTAACACCGTTGTTCTTCAGTGTGTGTATTGACAGATAAGCCAGTTGTTGTAAGTTGCCAGCTACATTTTTAGCTTTCGTATGACATCTTTCATAGTGGTGGTTATCATTGTGAGGTATTTACACTTAAAAACATTTCTGTGCTTTTTAAAGTAAACACTGGCAACTTCAACAAGTCTGTCAGGGTCACACAGTGAGTCAGAATTGGGGATTGACCTGACGTCCTCATGAGGCGCAGTCCAGTGTCTTTACAAACTGAGCCAACTAAGAAAGCAATAATAATATTGTTATTATTTATTGTTGTTATTGTTGATTAGATGACACCTTTGTTCAAGGCAACTTACAATATTTGAAGCTGTCTGTGTTGTAGTCACTTCACATCCTCAAATGTTTCTTTACTAATGGCGTAGTATTATCAAACAAAACATAACATCTTCAGCTTATTGTGCCTCTGTAGTGACTGCTGTCTCAATGTCCATTCAGCTCTCCTGTGGCTCATGTGGTGCCGTGAGGCACGGGGTTTGGCTTAATTGTGCTGAATTCAAGGTGGGATACGTCCGCTTTTATTTTACTTTTTGTGATTTCTTTTTATTTGTTTACCTGTCTTTCATCTGCCTTCTTCACAGTATTGTATGTTGTGCCTTTCATGGCTGTCTGTATGCCATCAGCTTTATATAGTGCCTTTCATATCTATCTGTCAGAGATATTTTGAATATCATGTAAGTCCATCTATTAGTTTATTATTGCACATGCTAATAATGTATGCATGTATATTATATTGTGCTCTTCACATTGCCGATCATTCTTATATGGTGGCTTCATATCAAGTTTATCGATCTATTATCTGCTAAGTATTAATATGTGCATTTGTTTTATAATGTGCCTTTCACATCTCACCCTTCAGAGCCATCATCTATCTATCTATCTATCTATCTATCTATCTATCTATCTATCTATCTATCTATCTATCTATCTATCTATCATATAGTGCCTTATCTATCTATCTATCTATCTATCTATCTATCTATCTATCTATCTATCTATCTATCATATAGTGCCTTATCTATCTATCTATCATATAGTGCCTATCTATCTATCTATCTATCTATCTATCTATCTATCTATCTATCTATCTATCTATCATATAGTGCCTTATCTATCTATCTATCTATCTATCTATCTATCTATCTATCATATAGTGCCTTATCTATCTATCTATCTATCATACAGTGCCTTTCATATCTCACCTGTGTTGTTTATCTCTCTGTATATAGAACTGTTTATTTAGCACTTTTCCTAGCTATCTGTTATATAGCGCCTTTATCTACCTATCTGTTCATCTTATTGTAGAGCGCTTTGCAGAGTAAATACCATATAAATAAAAGCTACTGTTATGCGCTTTGCCCACCAGCACGTTATTCACAAAGGGGCTTCACTGTCCGCATTGTGCCCTAGTTGTAGTACCCATGCCCAGGTGCAAGCAGACAGTCCAGTGGGGGGCGCCGCTCGCTTTGCTGTCACTCTTTCTTTATTTTTTCAAGTTTTCTTTCACTGCAAAGGACCTTAACATGCAAGGCAGCAGGTCTTCGAAGTTCACTCGTATTCATCACATTCCCAAATCCTTCCTGCACAGAGCGCAAGGAATATCCTGGTGTTAAGAATTTAAATAAATTCAAAAGTTAAGAATTTAAATAAATGAGAGTTCACAAGGCTCTGTCAAGTTTGGGTTTTAAAAGCTAACAATTACACAGTTGAACAGAGAGCTGGCAGACTCCCCTGGCACTGCTTGGCATTGAGATAGTTAGTTTACTTAGCTCAGATCCTGTAGGGCGGCTGTGCCTGCCAGTTTTCATGCTAGCCATTGTTTTAAGAGGTAGATGATTACTGCTGCTGTCATAGCAGACATTCTCCCTAATGTTAATCGACTTGATTTTTCTGGTTTTCCGGGCCTTTCTTTGTTTCAAGACATGCTGGTGCTGCACTCCAAACAAAAGAAAATCAACAGTTGATGGAAGTGTCTGGCTGGTGGGATGAGAGCCCCAAGAAAACTGGGGAATTAAATAAACAACGGGCTTCATTAGCAGCTAAGTAGGAGCCTGGGTGGAGGAAATGTGGAGGAGACCCCTGAGTGTGCTGGTCCTCTCTTGATGAAATCTGAAAATTCTGATAATTTGAGCCCAGCAAGTCCATTTGATTAGCAGGAGATATATGCAGGAGGCTTATGCTTTCTGAGGGACTCCACAAACACCTAAGGCCTTTATTTGACGAGACATGTAATCAGAATCTGGCCATTCATTTGAGTCCCTGCCTTATCGACTCCCCTCTGCAGTGGCACTTTGGCTAAGGCAGAATCCTAAAGGCCCACTGGGGTGTTCGGTTTTATCACAGACATTTCCCCGACGTGTTTTGTGGAGTCTGAGCTTTGTATTCAACAGCTCTTAAGATTGTATTTATAACTGACGTTCCTGTCGCCCCCTTTTCTACATTTAAAGTGTATTTTCAGGTGTTCACCCAGTTCTGAGGCTCATCCAGGTCTTCTTGAGTCGTTTTTGCTGCCTCCTCAGTGTCATTCATTGCTCCAATTGTAGTGTGCGTTTCACAAGTTGACTAACTCCACCAGAATCAGTGTCATTTATATACATTAGAAAAAGCAACGGTCCAAAGGTAGACCCCCGAGGGACTCCAGTGATGCCCCCATTCTCCTCTTATCTGTACTCTGTCTCCTGCTGGTTAACCAACTTGAGATTCAGTTTTCTAGGTTGCCTGCAATGTAAAAGATTGGTTTGCTATCATCCATCTCTCGTAAACCCATGCTGGCTGTTATTTAATGTTATTTTCATGTGGATACTTTTCTAATTTATTTCTTACCAGATTTGCTACCCATCTGAGACTGGTACAAATCTAAATAGTCAATGCAGACCTCAGTGTTAATGTTTACAGTGCACCATCTATTAAAATGCATTTTGTAATACAGGTAGTACAAAAATTGCATTTTTCTTTCCAACAGATGGCTCATCACCAACATATAACTTTACTACAAATATTTGTAATGCACCGTCTGTTGGAATGACAAGTGCCATGTGTATGCCTCTGTTATACGCGGTTTAGTATGAAATTCTGCAAAAGCAATGTACGTATTTGTGATGTGCCATCTGTTAAAAACCACTGAGACATCACAAGATGGGCACACAGACACTTATTATTTTATTAAGGTGGATTACAGTTTCCGTAATTTTGTATAGGTAATAGCTAAGCTGCGCCAATGTCTCATCTAGATCATTCTTAAAGGTCTGCTTCATCTCACTGACTTGGTAGTTTGCTCCAAATCTCTACAACTCTCTGTGTAAAGAAGTGCTTTCTGTCCTCAGCCCCCTTAATTTCCACTGGCGTCCTCAAGTGTGGGTTAAGGTCCAAGAATTCTGCTGGATCTACTTTATGAATGCCTTTCAGAATTTCGATGACCTGAATTCTGCTTATTTTTCATCACCGGTGTAACTGTACGATTTCATTAATAGTAGTATTTGTATTATATTATGTGTAGAATACGGTGAAGTTATCTTACTTGTTGGTCATGTAAGTGAAACACGCTGCTGCACGTGTGCGGTGTTCTAAGATGGTGTCTCCAGTTGAAGAACTAAACCAGCACAAGGTCACGTGCTCAGTCTCGACCCTGTAAAGCACCACAGGATGCTGTTGACACGTGAAACTTGTAATCTCAATTTTAAAAGTTGCAAATTCAAGCCCCTCGATTTGTGGCTGAGAGCATAGCCGGTGACCCACTTCTTGTGAATTCCTCAGGTCGTCTTTCTTTATCTGATGTAAGGCTTGTCAAACAAATTTTATTTTATATACCCTTTGCTAGGGCAGTGCAGTATACAGGCGCGTTTTCAACCGCGTTGGTGGTTTTCAGGCACATCAGGTTTCAGTTGTTTATTAGTGCAGTTGTAACTCGGCTCACTCTTTGGTGAAATATACAAAGAACATGTCACTCAACTCCCAGGACCCCCTGCTTTTCAAATTATATACTCATCTAAACACGCTGATGTGTCTCAACATTTGCACATTTTACGTTTATTCTCTTGACATTTTCTGTGCAGGAACTGAAAACTAATACACAAAAACACTCCATACGAAATACAAAGAATTCACACTTTATTCCATCCATCCATTATCCAACCCGCTATATCCTAACTACAGGGTGATGGGGGTCTGCCGGAGCCAACACAGGGCGCAAGGCAGGAAACAAACCCCGGGCAGGACGCCAGCCCACCGCCGTCACATATTATGTGCGTAGAATTCCACAGATTTTCACTTAAACTCTTTAAAGCTGTTAACACGTTTTTAAGGTCTGGGTTGTCAGTGAGACAATCAGTTAGGTTTGTAATATTTGCTGTTAGCTGAAATCCCCGGTGTTGCCCGAGAGGAAATTTTTTAATTGTTTGAAAAATTATAATTAAAAAAGACACAACTTGACAGATTCATTTTTGGTTTTGTGGTGTAGTAATAAGTTTTCACATGCAGAATTTCAGACGACGAAAAAAGTCTGTTAAATTATTAGGTTGATTTATTTCTATTACCACTACATTTTTACAATAAGAATGCTGCAAGATGAAAATATAGTTAACAAAAACAACTATTAAATAACAAACAAATACTATAGATTTTTCATGATAGAACTGTCAGTTGCTTTTATGGAGCTCACAAGAAACGTTCCGAGCGTCAACTGGAGAATAACACATACAAGACCACAAGATTGTTAGTCTGCTTTGTATAGAAGATTATGGCTAATTGTTGGAGAGGTTCATCGGACGGTGCTTTGTGGGATAAAAACACTTTATTATATTTATATTCTTATATTGTGGACTGTACGGTATTGCGGTGTCTGGGGCGTTGTGGCGCCCCCTTGTGGTTGCTAAGCGTTAACTGGATGATCATACATACAAGAGAGCAAAACTTACATTTTGCTTTATACAAGTTTGTAAGATTTATATTTGTATCATTAGCTGGTTACAAAATATTTCTAAAGAGGAACATTAAACAGATTAGTCAAACTCATTCAAATATAAAGTCATGGTGCTTGAATTTTCCAAATCGGTCCCGTTTTATTTTTTGTTTGTCCCATCTTCCTGTGTAAAATCAAACTTGTCAGTTTTGTGTTACGATGCGGGTTCGACTCCATGCTCCCATTGCTGTTCAGGAGCCCTTGAACCCAACACCGTCGATAATGTCACCGAGATGAGCGGACACATAGGGACAAATCTCTCAAGACCAGGGGATATTCCGTAAAGTGCTTTTATTCAAAACAAATCAAAAACAAAAAGTGCAGTGTCAAAGTTCAATAAATAAATCCATAACAAATCAAGTGTCCAGTGGGGTTAAAACCATCAACAATAAATAAATCCTTTAAAATCGGAGGTTAAAAATGTAGTCTCTCACTCTTGTTATTCTCTGGCCCACCTCCATCACTCACTCCCCGGCTCACCATTACTCGCAGCCGCGGAGTCCCAACAGCCACGAGCTCCTTCTGTCAACCTTCGTCTTGGCCTCCAAACGGACGTCACTGCCAGACCGACGAGGTTCGCGCACCCGTAGTCGCTCCTCAGATCCAGCGGGATGGCACCTCTCCTGCTCACCCCACTCGCGAATTGTCAGTGGGGGCGAATTAGCCCCCAAGAGCGCCTCCATCTAACACTCCTTCACGGGGCCCCCGCTCGTTCTGTCTCTCTTAAGGTTGCCAGATCATCCAGCCGAGACTGCAATTGCTATCCTTTAACCTCCTTCCATTTCTCTCTTTTTCCACGATCTTATCTTCCCCTCTGCTGTACCTCCGTTTATATACACACATACACGTCTGCCTCCGTGGGCACAGCGTCTTAATTACACACCGCAGGAAGCCAATGAGGCAAACAAGAGCGACCGCACCGACACGTGCAGGTGCGACTCGCTCCAATCACCTCATTAACTCCCCGCGGTCGTGCAATCGCGCCCACGGAGAACGACGCGGCTATACGGATTTAAAAACCCGACCGTGGACCCGCTATACCACATTTTGGTTGAATCTTCAATTTCAGAACTTCTTATGTGACTAATTGCTCCTTGTTATCACTTATGCCTTTGTACAAAAATCTAGCATCTGAAAATGACTTGGGCTCAGTAAATATTTAACTCTGACACAGCTTCACATTCTTTGTTGTGTGCTTTCCCTTATGGGTCACACTGATGAGTCTGCCTTTAAAAGTCAAACAAATGCCACAAATTCGGTGTGTGTAGGTTTGTATGTACCATTGAAATATGCTGTTTTCTTGTCCCGTGATCTGCATGTTTTGGCAATTCACATATCTCTGTTACCACCGTACATGTTGGGTTAGAGAGATGTGGCTTGTCCTTCGACACACTGAAGCTCTAAGTACATTTTATATTGGCATTGACAAATGGAAGCAGCTCACGTCATCGCAGGCGTAGGCAAACCAGTCTTTCCTCGATGTTTACTCGCTCCAGCCATTGTTAGTACTGGCAGCCCTTCCACATCCCACAGTCCTATAGGTGTAAGTGTGAATTTGCGTAAGTTGCAGCCCTGAATTGTTAGCACCAGTTTGAAAATGGATGGACGCTTGGACTGATGGACATTTGTACAAGTGCTCACTACACTCCTAGAAAGAATGCGAAGGCTCCATTTGTGTTTCAGGGCAGTACAGGAGACTATTTAAAGCGGTTAATCTCATTATCCTCTGACAATACAATGTATACGATTACACCTCATTGGGTCAGTGTTGTTAATTTCACTCTCAAAGCAGGCACAAATACACTGTTTTGCCAAAAGTATTGGGACGCCTGCCTTTACACAAACATGAACTTTAATGCCATCCTCTTCTTAATGCATAGGCTTTAATATGGAGTCGGCCCACCCTTTGCAGCTAACAGCTTCAGCTCTTTTGGGAAGGCTTTCCACAAGGTGAAGGGTGAGTGTGTTTATGGAATTTTGTGACCAGGAGAGCATTTGTGAGGTCAGGCATTGATGTTGAACGAGGAGGCCTGGCTCACTCGCAGTCTCCGCTCTCATTCATCCCAAAGGTGGTCTATCAGGTTGAGGTCAGGGCTCTGTGCAGCCACACCAAACTCACTCCTCCATTTCTTTATAGCCCTTGCTTTGTGCACTGGTGTGTGTGCAGTCATGTTGCCATCCCCAAACTGTTCGTACAAAGTTAGGAGTCTGAAATTGTCCAAAATGGCTTCTTATGCTGAAGCATTAAGAGTTCCTTTCACTGGAACTAAGGGGCCAAGCTCAACCCTGCAGCATAATCTAAAATTTACACTTGTCACATTGCAGTCAGGTGAGTCCCGTTCTCCTGGTCGGAGTCGTCCATTGGATTGAGTGATTCGTCACTCCAGATGAAATGTCTGCAATGCTCTCAATGGCGGTGGGCTTTACACCCCTGCATCCAATGCTTTGCATTGCACTTGGTGATGTCAGGCTTGGCTGCAGCTGCTTAGCCATGGAGACCCATTCATTCCATGAAGCTCTCTCTCTCTCTCTCTCTCTACGCTGCACTCTTCTTGAGCTTTTGGGGGTCTGTAGCTATTGACCCTGCAGAAAGCCTGCGGCCTACCACTTGGTGGCTGAGTTGCTGTTGTTCCCAATTGCTTCCACTTTGTTATAACCCCACTAACGTTGACTGTGGAATATTTAGTAGCAAGGAAATGTCACAAATGGACTTATTGCACAGGTGACATCCTATGACGGTACCAGGCTGGAATTCACTGAGCTCCTGAGAGAGACCATTCTGTCACAAATGTTTGTAGAAGCCAGCAGTCTGCATGCCGAGGGGCTCGAGTTTAATCACCTGTGGCCATGGAAGTGATTGGATCACCTGAATTCAGTGATTTCGAGGGGGTCTCAATACTTTGGGGAATTTTCCCAAAATTACCAAAGTTCAGCAGCTCTAACATAAAAAACGGAATTCAACAAAAGCCTGACACGCTGAAATGATTCCACAGACGACAAAATAGCTTTGTTTTTAAAAGTTTTAGTTAAAATTCAAAGTAAAACAGTTCACACAAAAAAGAGAAAATTAAAATAGCAAAAATTAGTCCTTGTTTAAGAGAAGTTCTGTTCAAAGCTGATAAATCTTGTTACATTTCAAATTGTTACAAATCACTTCTAAACGTTTCTGAACAATTTCTAACTGGCCAGATAACTGTGCTTATCACCTTTTTATACTGGAAATGGGTCTTTCAAGTCCCTGATTACTGGGATCTCTGACTCCATTAACATACGGTATTGTAGTTAAAACAAGGAAGTTCTCTCTCATACTAACTTACAGGGGATAAGACCATACCATCGTCTATGACTATGAAAGAAATGTACAGTATATTCAAATGAAGCAAACTCTACTATGAGTTTAACTCAAAGCCTTAACGCTCTAAGATTGGCTCTTACAATAGTGTGTGTTTCTAAATTCATTCCATATTGGGATAAAAGTGGCAATAACTTGAGGCATTGTTTTTATGTTGTGCTCTTCGTGTGTTTTTTTTTTAATAATAAGCACAATTACTGCACCCATGCGCTTCACCTACACGAACACAAAGCATTTACAGACTTGGCTTCTGCCATTTTTCCTTTTGACATGGGTTGATGTGGTGCTGCAGTGCCAATGCTGTTAAATCATTCTTCTGTGTAGTTTTTACTCTGTCTGTTGTGAACCCGGCCCGGACACAGACAGGCGGACATGTTGTTATCAAACCACCACACGTTTATTCTATAATATTTACAAATGATATGGTCACTCAGACCCCAGTCACGTGCACAATTACCCCAATCACACAATCCTGGCCACAATGCCTTTCTTCGGGCCTCCTCCACAGCTCTCCTGAGCTTCGTCCTTCCACCTCCCGACTCCAGCACTGAATGATGGGAGACGGCCCCTTTTATAGAGTCCCCGGATGAGCCCCAGGTGTTCCCGGCATTCCTCCCTTGGCCACGCCCCAGTGTGGCAGAAGTGCCGGCTGTCCTCCCAGCAGCTCTCCGGGCGCCGTCCTAATTCTTCCCCCCAGCACTTCCTGGTGTGGCGGAAGTGCTGGGGTAACAGGTCCCCAAGGCATTGGGGCGCCTCCTGGCGGTGACCACGGGCTCCTACAGGGTGGAGCTTCCATGCCCTGTACCCGTGGCCCCCAGAGCAACCCGGAAGGCAACCCCCACGTGATCCAGGGTGGGCACAGACCCACATCTGGTCCCTAATGACGTCCCGGCCGGGTCATGGCCCCTGTCATCCCTGACACTGTATTATTGTGCCTTCTGAAATAATTCATCTGCTTTCACATGTGTGCGCAGTCCTAACTTTCTCGGTCTTACCAATGCCGTAAAAAAAGCTGGTACTGTTATGTTGTGCCAAATTATGATCAAAGTATCCATTTTTGTGACGTCTCTTCCTGTAGCAGCACACATTCAGTTCAGATCCTTGATGTCTGCCTACAGGATAGTCAGAGGGTCAGTGCCTTTGCATATGGAGACACTGGTGAGGTGCTGGGCTCCTGGCTGCTGCTGCACATCCCCTGGTGATGCCACCTTGGCCTGGTATCAAATCTCAGTCCAGACTCTCTTTATGTGAAGCTTCAAGCTGGTGGAGCGAGCTGCCCACATTCATCCGCATTGCCGACTCCCTCAGTGTGTTTAAAAAGCCCTCCTGTTCTGTGAATGTCAGCCACTTTCTTGGCTTGCTGGCTTTATAGCTCTTCACTGGTGGTGATCAACTTTTGTAGTCCGGCCTGCTACGCGTATCCAACAGTATTCTCACACCAGTGGTCCCTAACCGTTTCTAAACCCCGCACCCTTAGAAAATGTTTGACTTGCAATGTGTTCGCACCCAATCAATGATCGAGGGGTTTGGAGACCCCTGTGAAACGATAGGTGCCCACGTATTGCTACGTGATGAAACATACTTGATGAGCTTCTTTCCCCAATAACACCCACCCTGCAGATCAGAAACAGACGTGCCACTGCCTGGACTACCAGCAGGAGAGATGGGCTGAGTGTAAGCAGCATGTATTGCCCCTCCACCCAGCAAAAATGTGAGTCAGACCTCCAAATCAGTGAGTGACGTGTCACGATCAAGGCTTGCACAGAAATCAAGACTAGACCTTGGCCTTCTCTGCAAATCATTACATGGTCCAAATTCCATTCTCTTCTAAGTTATTCACCTTTCCGAACACAGCAACGACCCCCTGAGAACGCACACTTCTGCGGCTCGTTCAGGTGAGAATTGCGTGTGCAGTGCTTGATTCTTCTCGTATCACAGAACAGGAGCCCTAACTAATAAATGACCTACAAATGGCAGCACACTGCAAGATACCGACCACACCACCATAAAGTCGGGCAACGCACCTCACTCGGTTTGGGCGACGCAGCCTTCCTCCTTTTCACACCCCCTGAAATGCCACCCCAGTTTGCGACCCCTTACCCTCGACTGAAATTTCTCAATGATGTTGACCTCCTTTGTAAGTCACATTGAATAAAAGTGGATTTGAATGAGTTAAATCACACACGCAGTGGTCCGTAATGGTGGCGTCTTTTTCTTCTTTGTTCTTGATTTTGTAGAGTTCTCACTCCTCAGTGATATTTTGTTATTAAATATGCCTGAAGTGCTAATAATAAATACTCTCCCCTTACAAATGATGGGCTTGGTCAGTAAAATTGATGAATTAGAGCCTGCTGACCTGTAGCTCTCGGTCATCACCATGTAGTCTGGAGGATGACTTATATGGCTGCTGTTCCTCTACGCTGGTGAGCTTTGTCAAGATGTCTCTGGTATGATGGCAGTGCTGACATCCAAAGCCACCGTGTGATTTAGGACTTGGCATGTAACTGAAGTAACGAGTGACTGTTTGCACCCAGATCGTCAATGCAGCCTCGATTCTGATAGTTAATAATTTAGTGTTTCCTTTCTAGCAGTGCTGTGATGCATTCTCACTGCTATGCCATTCGGCTCCATCAGTATGCAGCACACAGCCTCTCTTTAGCTGAATTCTTGCTTCATCGACTCTTTGCAACTTTGTTCAATTATTTACGTCTCTCTGCTGTGCCTTTGGCTCTCTCGGTGTAGCCTGTGGAGGTTCAGTGATCCACAGTAAACCACATCAGCCATTTTCAAGAGTGGCCTTCATCCCAAATGGTGACCTTGCACACTGCCTCTCTCACGCTCCTCGTTGCAGCCTCACAGACCGTAAGTTCATGCACCTCCTATGGGAAGGGCATCTTAGTGCCCCCCTCAATTGTTGCCAAGTTTTCTTAACATTTGCATGTTTGATTCTTACAGAACGGACATCTGTTCAGAGCTGCGCAGTATTGGACAGCAAATCTGGAATCACCCCTGAGCTGAAGCAGCGGTGCTGCCTTGGAATGAAGTCTCTGGTGTTCTTGTGTCATCCTGTTGAGCCGTAGATAGAATGTTCTCATTGTCAGTGCTGTCACATTTGTCACGTTATAGCTGAAACAGTCTTTGTAATGTGTGCACTTCAAAAGAGCGCATTTCAAGGGGGCAGTTTTAGTAGGGAATGACAAACTCCAAATCCATTACTGATTCAGATGTAAATGCCTTTAGGGTGTTTTCACATTCAGCCAGTTAGCCGCCAGGGGGAGCACCAGTTTAGTCCCTGGACACACCCAATTTCTGCCATCTAGAGCTCCAAGTATGTCTTCCACCTGCTGTATATAAGGAGGAAGGAGAAACTGCTCTAGTTGTGAGTGGATTATAATGGAGCAGTGGGTCCTTAAGTGCCCCTTTAGGATTAGGGAAGTGTCTGCCAACTATTGTGGGCTGATTGTTGTGGCCAAAAATGTGACTGGAGCTGTGCAATTGTGCCTCCCTGAGATAAAGTTGTACTCCATAATGCTTTGAGTCCTGTATCTCTCTCTGCATCTCCCAAGCTCCCTTCACTACGACCAACTAACACCCACATAGCCTGAGATGCATGGGATCCACGCCATATAGTCGGGGGGGCTGGCCCTGCCACTACTCAATCTGCTCAACATTGCCAAGGAGCATAAAATGTATAATTCAGCAACGAAGACACAACGTACATTGAGGCGATACAAAACAATGAAGTATTTCATAATATTCTTATGGTCAGCTAATGTACCCCTTAAGTGAAAATACAAACAAAGTGCAAATCTGGCCGGAATGCCAATTGGGTAGTTGCTAGTGTTGGATTGGCACTAAAATTTTTATTTGAAAGTACCACTTTCAGCTCTTGGATCACAGTATTGATGCCAAAACGTTTCCAAAGCAAATAACATATACTGTAACTTCAAATTCCCTCCCATCTTAATCCAGCCTCCCTGGTGCACCACACAATTTCTGGCCTCCCTGGTGCATTGCACCACACTACACCCCTCTTGATAGCCATGAAGTCCTGGTCTCGCTAAAGTAAGGGGATGGCTTGTTGTCCCCATGAAGTCCCGATCACGCTGAAGCAATGAGGGCTTTGTTCCCTGTGAATTTTGTTGAGGCCATAAGGTTCCTCCATGAAGTTCCAATTGCGTCAAAGAGAGTCATTTCATGAAATCTACAAAACACACATTTTGCTACATTTGCAGTAAGGGAGTGTTAGGAGTCATGGGTGGTGTGGATTTAGAGAAAAGCCGATGTATATTTTTGGTACAGAGTATCCCATAATGCTGGTAATTTTCCAGTACCTCTGTAACACGCAACCCTAGTAGTGACATCATGCATGTCTGTATACACCATAAATGATTCTCACATACGTGATGTGGATCGGGCAGTGCCATAAAGTGTAAGGCAGAGTGATTACAGTAGAAATCTGTACAAATTGGGCAGGTAGAGCAGATCAGTTAGTCACATCCCCATCCAATATGGCTGCTAGAGCTCCTTAATATCAGACGGGCCTTGCATAGCATTAAGGGGCACTAGTGAATAAAAGATTACCATATATACTCTTAGATAAGTTCTCCCACATATAAGTCAGGACTTTATTTTACCGTATAATTTCTGCTATTTTATAATGTCAATCATATAAGTTGGAATGGGGAAAACACCCGCTATTGGTCCAAGAGATTATGATATGCTCACATCCACTTGAGAGAGTAACCACGGAGCACACGGCCTTTTTTTCTATGTATTGTGCCTACGTGACCACACAGTAATACCCAAACTATTCCGAAGTGACGTTTGCACTGATTTGTGTTTTTTGTATCTCATACCCTCATACACCTTTATCATAAGAGCTTCACTTATCTACGATGGAGCATTTGATCACAAGGAAATATGAAGCTGGTTTTAAATTAAATGTCGTTGAAGTAGCAAAAGAAATTGGCAACTGCACTGCTGCAATAAAATCCAATGTGTCTGAGAAACTGATGTGAGACTATAGGAGGCAAGATGATGTAAAAAAAAAACAAAAAAAAAAACTAAGCATCACATTTTTGAACAGGCGCATAAGTCAGGGGCTGATTTTATGATCAATTTTTCGGGTTTCAAAACCCGACTTATACATGAGTATATACTGTATATAAGCTGGCCTCACTTTCAGGGAACAATTCAGGGAGTAAGGTTTGGCTTCTTCCGCCATGAAGCTCAATATCACTATGTGTCCATGACAACACCAAACGATGATAATGATAATAATAATATACTCAGATTTCACATTATTCCTACTGACTGCTCTTTTCACATCAAAAGAATAGGCTTTTCTGTAAAATTGTGTTTTGCAAGGACCATCAACAAAAGCCAAGTTAGTAGCAATTGCAGAAACTGATGTAATGCAGGAATGTTTTGCACATGGGCCATTTTGGATAGCAGCAGCTCCACTGACCTATTAACATTGACCTATTGATGTTTGAGATACAGTTGGTTGCACTTCTTTTGGTTTTCCAGTTGGAGCTCAAGCAGGTGAAATGATCTTCTTACAGTCACACAGTGTCAGTAGTGGGATTTGAACCCACAGCATCAGGGTTTTTACCGTTATGCCATTTTACTGATGGCACTGTTTCGGAGGCCCATTGTCTTTTTAAATTTCTGGGACGATGCGGGCTAACACAGCTAGTGATTAATAATAATAATAATATTCATGGTAGTAGGAGAAGCATAAGAAGGTAAACCTAATATGGTAGGATACTGCACCAAGCTACACATAATGGTTGGCACTTGATCGCAACAATGTCAAGAAGAATAATGTAACGAGCCCCACTGGATGCTGTACATGTGACACCTGTAAATCCTTTTTGTAAACTGCTTGTTTACTGGTTAGTTCATCGCCCTGGTTTTTGAACTTGGGTCTGTCCCTGACTCAGAGTTTGGCTGCTCCTTTTCTACTCATATTTTCCTTCCGAATAATCTCAGTGCCGACTCCCCCTGTGTGTCCTTAACATTAACAAGGAAAGGGGCGTGGCACAGAGGAGAAGATACAGATGGGCAGTTGCTAGGCAACGAGCCCTCCTGATATCGGAGACAGGGGCACAACCTGGAGGCACAGACACAGGCTGCATGACAATGGCATCTCCTTGTGAGCAGAGCCTGAGCACAGCTGAGTCGCTTCAGACCGATGGCGTTTAGGGTAAGGACCCTTTCCTTAGATTAGATGAGTAGGCTCAGACCTGAGAGATACTAAAATATACCGCAACAAATAAATAAGCCCACCCACACAAGAGCCCGGCCTTGCAGATCGGCATAAATAAACACTCCAGTCATCAAAAGAAGGATGAGTCATGTGGCGTACCTTGGGATTTGGGTTGTCGTGAAGATGGCCTCCTCCTAGTGAAGCAGGGACCTCCGAAGTAGCAGACATTTATTACCATGACAACCGACCTCTGGACACTCTCACTAACGCACAACAGGAGATCAGGACTTGCTGGTCCCCCCCAACATGCAGTGGATTCAGAAAGCATTCAGACCCCTTCACTTTCTGCACACTTTATTTTGTTCTAGAATTAATTTAAAATGGATAAACGTGCCATTTTGACCATCAGTCTACACTCAATATCCCGTAATGACAAAGTTTTCAGAGAGGTTTGCACATTTAGTAAAAATCACAAACTGAAATCTCCTATTCTCAGACATATTCAGGACTTTGGCAGCAGTTCCAGCTTTGAGTCCTTTTGGGCAAGTTGTGCCCACTTGGGGTACTGCAGGTTATCCAATTCTTTGTGGCTGATCCTCTCAGGCTCCATTTGATTGGAGGGGAAGCGTCTGTAAACCACCATCTTCAGGTGTCTCCACACATGTTCGACTGAGTTTAAGCCTGAGCTTTGGTGGAGCCACTAAAGCCCACCGAGAGATTTGTCCTGAAGCCACACCGGCATCGTCGTTACCATACACTCAGGTCATTGCACTGTAGTCCCAGTATTAGGTGGCAGGCACTCTGGAGCAGGTGTTCTTCAAGAACCTCTCTGTGTTTGGCTGCATTCATCTTTGACTCCATTCTGACCAGTCTCTCTGTCTCCATAAGGGTGGTACAAAACCTGTTTGAGCGTCGACATAATGTCACTTGGAGAACATTCCACACCAGAGGGGTGCTTTTTAAAAATTTTGCTTGGACTTGAGTTTGAAAGTATGTGTACGTATGTCAAAAAGTGAATATGAACAACAGTGGGATGGGGGTGGAGGGGAGTCCCCCTTGAAGTTAAGAGCATAACGAAGAAACAATACTATTGACGATCCGTGGGGGGGACCTGCAAAGTATCGACTGCCATGAGGGAACGAGACACTTTCAACGATTGGCAGACAGGCTACCCCTCGAGGCATCGAGAACGCAGTCAGTGAACTTTGTCCCTTGTGAAGTGACAGAGTAACACCTGGATGGTAGTTCAAAAGTGCTGCATGGCCCTGTTAAAATTCCAGATGATGATGATGATACATTTTATTTATATAGCACCCATGCTGAAGGCACTTTGACTTGAGCGTCAGTAGATTGTCACTCCTTATGGTTAACAAAAGCAGCTTAATTCTCACTAGGTGCCCTTATTGTAATATGAGTGCAGTAAAGTGCTCCAGGTACGTTAGGAGAAGTGGTCTCTGCTGCAGATTGACTTTTGAAGTTGGCAGAAATCCACCATGCAAAACTGGCTGCAGTACCTCAAAACGCATCATGGCATCACAGACGACTGGTGCGTTAATAGACTATCAGTGCTCATTCTCACAAGGCGCCCTTATTGCAGTGTTCCTGCTGGCATCGCTTCAAATACGTTGCACCTCTACACCCACACCATATGAAATAACTGGGTGTAGCACCTTGTCGGACGCTTGGTGGCCTCCAGGAGTGAAGCCTGACAGAGATATTCCAGATTTTTCTGCCAGTTCTCTGAGACGTGACAACAGCTACCTGATATGAACTGATGAAAAACCAAAAATGTTCTTCAGTACAAATATGCCATATTAACAGTCTTAAAAAGGAACTAAAATGCATGCATCTATACATTATGTTCATCCCTTTTAACGTAATAATATTGTCACGTTATTATAAGTGCAAATCATCATTTAGCTACTTTGGCCACATTGCCCTACTTGATCATGTGTGTCCCTAAGATTTCTCATTATATAAATGCAAATCTTCCCAAATCCCAAATTCTTCTGGTCCCAGACTTTTCAGATTAGGGATCCTCGGCCTGTATGAGGCAGGTGATGAGCAGTGCC
This sequence comes from Polypterus senegalus, assembly GCF_016835505.1. Lineage (NCBI taxonomy): Eukaryota > Metazoa > Chordata > Cladistia > Polypteriformes > Polypteridae > Polypterus > Polypterus senegalus. The sequence goes on from NC_053171.1 coordinate 53,553,718, forward strand.
AGGACTTCTCCAGACTTGAGTTTTTGTCTCATCAGCCCACAGAATCTCGGTCCTCATGCTCTCCGAGTCCATTAAACTGACAGAAGCTTTTCACTCAAGAGTGGCTCCCATCTGACCACTCTACCATAATTGCCTGATTGATGTAGTGCCGCTGTGGTGGTCATCCATCTGACATCTCAGTAAAGCACTTCTACAGCTATGTTAGAGTGACCACCTTTCTGAGCAAAGTCCTTCTGCTGCAGTTTTTCAGTTTGGTCGGATGGCCAACTCTGGGAGAGGTCCTGGTGGTTCCAGACTTTTCCATTTTATAATTAGTGAGGCCACTGTGCCCATGGAAACTCTCAAAGCTGTAGAAGTGGTTTTATCCTGCTACCCTGATCGGTGCCTCACTACAGCTTCATGGCAGAGAGTTCCTTGATCTTCATGGCTCGACAAGCTGTGTGAATTGTGGACCTTCTATACACACGTGTGCCTTACTAAATGATGTCCAGTCAGTTCGCTATGCTACAGGTGGACTCCAGACATGTTCTAGACACATCTCAGGGAGAGTTAAAGCAAACAGGATGGACCCCAACACAATTTGGAGAGACACAGTGAAGGGTCAGAATACTTCAATGAATGAGAGATTTCAGTTTTGGATTTTTAATAAATTTGCAAACCTTTCTAAAAACATTTTTTTCACATTGTCATTATGGGTTATAAAGTGCAGAATGATGGGCAAACATGGCAAATGAGTCAGTTTCAAATTAAATCTACAGTACAATGAAGCGCGCAGAGAAGTGAAGGGGCCTGAAAACATTCCGAGTCCGCTGTGTGCGGATTTGTGATGTGTGAGGAGCCAAAGCTCAGAAGGAGAATGTGAGGCCTCCAGTGCAGAAGTGGCTGTGCCTGGTCGCTGGAGTTAGGGGTCCGCAGCACCTTCTCTTGTTGCCGTGGCTCGCAGTTATTCCAGATTTGGGATTTTAAGATTCGCCCCCCCAGGGGCTTGTGTATCCACTTGGGGTGGGCACTCAAGTATTCTTTTCACAGTGGTGCCTCTCCAGTCCGTCTGACCAAGTCTCAAACAATGAAATGCCTTTGTGTGTTTTTTGGCCGGCGCTCTGCACTGGCATTTGGTAACAGCCCGACGTCTAAAGACCACTTTCAGGCCAAGACATGTTTTCATCGACAACCTGGCTTCTGTCTTTATAAGAAAGTGAATGACTCTCTGCTCAGGAATGGAAGTGATAAGCCTGTCCTTAAACTCCTTGTGTGTATTGATCCTGTTAAAGAAGGATTGGAAGTAATCAGTAAGGGGGTTTAGCAACACAGTGGGCAGCACTGACTGCATGCCTGAGTGCCGTTTCCTTATTCTGTGGCGTTCTTCTCACAGTCCAAAGGTTGACTTGCTGGACAGGTGGGAGTGTGTATGACCAAGCCGGCGTGGTGGGCTTCTGGATTGAGTCCCTTGTTGTCCAGTTAGGAAAGCAGGTGTAAAAAAATTAATTATCACTACTTGTCAGTTACTCGCCTTGTTAGGTGTAGGCTGCCAGCCTGCTTGGAGATGATTCAGAAGCACTGTGAGTGGTGACCCATTGATGAGATGGCATATTTGTTTATATTCCATAAATATTGTAAGTTTTGTTACTTTCTGTATCTAGACGAGAGCATAGAAACAGGAGTATGGAGCACATCGGACAAGCTGATTATGTTTTATACTCAGTAACACACCATTTTCAGTTTTAGTCTTTCTTATCATGGAGTTGCCTGCTCTCTGTATATAGTTGTGTTGTAAAGTAAGTATACTCCATGGAAAGTGTGCACTTGTGCGCAACATGAGACCTTCATGCAAACAGTGCATACAGATAAAGGCGCCATCTCTCTATATAATGAAATGCTAGTCTCTGTGTGTGTGTATCCAGCAAGGTTGTTATGGGTTTGCCTTTTTATATTAGTTTTTATTTCTATATTTTTTCTGACCTTACTTGGAAATTCAGTTTGGTTTTAGTTTTCCTTCATCGTGTATTTTTAGTTTTAATTTAGTTTTTATTTCACAAAGACATTTCTATTTTATTTTATACTAGAAAAATGCTCGTGCTTCGCAGGGCGAAGTCATGCCTTAAAATTTTTATTAAGAAGAAAATTAAACCTTTTTAAACTGAGGGAAAATATACCAATAATTATTTTTTAAGGATCTTCTTGTAAATCACATTGTCAGTTCAGCCCTCCGGTTGTAATATGACCAAGCTGTGCGCTGAGCTTACTCTTGAGCATGCAACTTACAGTTGGCCATGTGAACAGTAATCTTGTCTCAAATCTCACAGCTTGGATTGCTGCTGTCATAATCAGTTTGAGTTTCATGGTTTGTTTCAATTACGACAGTATTTGTAGGACTTGTGTTGAAGAGACATTCGGCATCTGTCAAGTGTTGTAAGTATACAACCGGTTTCATCGATAACTTCGCATCCAGCTTTTGAGAGTTTAAACATTCGTAAGCATCAAAGTGTCCACTACTGAAATCGTCACCTGTGAATCTTTAAGAGGCATTGGCG